>NW_021240392.1:0-825 GCF_002162155.2 Triticum dicoccoides | reverse complement strand
TCCATGAATAGTTACTACCACACATTGGGCTCCGGGCACTCCAAGCTCTCTCGACTTATTAATCAACTCGATCTCTGTGTAGGAGTTGCAACTAGTTTTGGTGTTTGTAGGTTGTGTTAGTAGTCTACCAAGTGGCACCCAGTATAGGTGGGCTTGGGTCAGATAGGCACCGTGGCACGGTGTACCAAGTGTAGATCCATCCGTCGAGGTGGGCTTGGGAACCCTGCACACATCGTTTGGGGCCGTGAGCGACACCCCGGCCGGAACTCCTTGCGGATGGAACCCGAATAGGCGATAAACCTGGACGAGAGACTTGTGTGGTTAGTCAGGTCGTGGCCGACACCCTTGCTGGGCTTCCGCTTGAAGGTTGCCGAGTACATGTCGTGTAAATGGCGATAAGTGGTGAGAGCGTGTGTGAAGAAGTACACCCCTACAGGGTTAACATTATCTATTCGAATAGCCATGTCCGCGGTAAAGGACTTCTGGGTTGCCTGTACAGTTCATAGACAAGTGAAAGTGGATACTCTAAAATGCGCAAGATAAGCGTGAGTGCTATGGATGGCGTTCTCGTAGGGAGACGGGAGCGGATCCACGGTGGTGTATTGATATGGTGAATATGTGGACTCGTGTGCGCCACCTCAAAAGATTTTCTTGCAGTCGTAGTTCAGGATAGCCACCGAGTCAAAGCTGGCTTGCTGTAGTTAAACCCCATCATCCCTTGTTGATAATGATGCATATGTAGTTAGTTCTGATGTACGTCTTGCTAGTTACAATCTTTGTACTCACGTTGCTTAATTTATGTTTTTGTAGAGAGACTTCAGTCTT
>NW_021240391.1:0-770 GCF_002162155.2 Triticum dicoccoides | reverse complement strand
GGGGGGGGGGGTAGCAATGCCACCGGAGCATCGCACCGGGCCCTCATACATGCGCGGTGGTGTGGTGGCATGTCCGAAGAGGCGGGACGCGTCTCCGGTGCGTGGCCCCCCCTTCACGGACGGCGATGACACGGTAGTAGACATTCTGCGGTAACGATGCGGCGTCAATATTACTAAATACTCGGAGCGCGATAAAATCAAGAGTTTTTCTGCACGACATGGGCACATGTGCTATAGGAACGATGGTATTTTTTCATAATTTTTGGTGATGGAGAAGTATCCGAAAAATTCCCTCTACGCGGATTGCCCTTCACGCATCTACGGCTGTGGCCGGCGGCCTCCGGGGGCTAGCATGCCGCCAAATCTTGCGTAGGCGGCCTCTCACAAGTATGGAAGTGTTGCGGCACACGTGTCCGGCATGTGCCCCCCCTCACGGACGGCGCTGCCGCCGGCACCTGGAGGGGGGAAACGGACACGTGGGGTCTACACGGAGGAGATCTTGTTGTGGGTCTGGCCCGGATGTTGCTCCAAAGTGTTCCTATGGGCTGACCTAACACAACCGGGTGGGGAGGTCCACTGGTCAAAGCCCGACCGTGCAAAGTCAAAGGGCTAGATCCCGTGGTCAAACGCTACAGGGTTAGGCGGGACGGGGGCACTGGGGGGGGGGGTAGCAATGCCACCGGAGCATCGCACCGGGCCCTCATACATGCGCGGTGGTGTGGTGGCATGTCCGAAGAGGCGGGACGCGTCTCCGGTGCGTGGCCCCCCCT
>NW_021240390.1:0-627 GCF_002162155.2 Triticum dicoccoides | reverse complement strand
TATATACATGGTAATACTATTCATCACCCAGGGTGGAGTATAAGTTATTCTTCACCCGAGGTAATATTACAATTGGTTCATAAATAAATTTCATTTTGTTTACAGAGGGAATACGTTAGTAGTCTTTTTAGAGATACATGAGTATTTATTCCTAGTAATAGCAATTAGCAATTTAGCATAGTACAACCATAATCTTGGAGCCGTCTATCATTTCAGTAATAGGTAGTTGCTATAAATGCAATTATGATGACTGTGTTAAGAATTTGCACAGAGGAACCCTTTTACAAACTGAACAAAATAACAAGTCAATCCCATCCACACTGCAACTGATTCATGCATTAAGGAATGGCACACAAAGTAAATAGGAATCCAAACTAACAACAAGGGACGACAACATGGATGCTATCTTATTCCTTTCCAGGATAGCAACCATATCCGTCGGGATGCATGAAATAGTCCTATTCTTTACAACTTTATAAAAAGCTAAATTTAATCCAAAAATAATTATGAAGAGAGGCTAGTAAGTAAAACTAAGTCATGACTAAACTATTGAAGGGAGAAAATGATTGTTTATTTTCAAAGATGAATAACCCAGTATAATAAACAGTGGCATTGTGCAAGCATCGA
>NW_021240389.1:0-448 GCF_002162155.2 Triticum dicoccoides | reverse complement strand
GTCTCCGGTGCGTGGCCTCCCTCACGGACGGTGCCGCCGCCGGCACCTAGAGGGGGAAAACGGACGCGTCGGTTCTACACGGAGTGGATTTAGCTGTGGTTTTGGCCCGGATGTTGCTCCCGGGTGTCCGTATAGGCCGACCTGACACAACCGGGTGGAGAAGTCCACTGGTCAAAGCCCGTCCGTGGGAAGTCAGAGGGCTAGATCTCGTGGTCAACCACTCCAGGGTTAGGCGGGACGGGGGCCCTGGGGGTAGCAATGCCACCGGAGCGTCGTACCGGGCCATCATACATGCGGAGTGGTGTTGTGGCATGTCCGAAGAGGCGGCACGCGTCTCCGATGCATGGCCTCCCTCACGGACGGCGCCTCCGCCGGCACCTGGAGGGGGGAAACGGACGCGTCGGTTCTACACGGAGTGGATTTAGCTGTGGTTTTGGCCCGGATGTTG
>NW_021240388.1:0-2618 GCF_002162155.2 Triticum dicoccoides | reverse complement strand
GGCTCACATCGGAGTCGTAGGAAGGTGGTAGCGAGCTTGAGGGAGGCTCGGGGTGGCGATGGTCGACGACGAGGACGGCGACAGCGCGATGGAGCCGCTGGGGAGGAGGACAGAGACGATTCGGCGAGGGGGAGAAGGTCCGGCGACGGCGTGGCGTCGGTTGGTGGCGGGGTCGAGGCAGCTGTGCCTGGAGCGCCGCGGCGAGGGGGCTTTGGGAAGGAGGGGAGGCGTCAGGTAGGGGGTTCTCCAGGAGGCGGGCGGCGTCGGAAGCGCCGCGGGGTCGAGCCCCCGATCTGTATCAAGGGGGGAGGGAGAGCGAGCGACGTGGGGAGAGTGGGGGAGATCGAGATCTGAGGGAGCTGACGAGGAGAGAGGGGGCTCGGTCTTATCCCATGCAGCGTTGGCTGGTTGGCTAGCTGGGCCAGTTGGCCCAATGGGGGGAGGTCTCTTTTTGTTATGTTTTTTGCCTTCTCCTTTTCTTTTATTTACTTTTGAATGTTGAAATTGGAGCCGACTTTGAATCAATGCAAACTTAACAACAGTAAAATCAATGACATGGCACCATTAACAGTGGTTTTCTGTAGCATAATTATCCAGGCGTTACGTTTTTTATCAAAGGATATTACTCATGCTCATGGTTCATCTAAGTCTACAGCATATTCATCATAACCAGTAGACTTGGGGGCTGGCATATTAGGCATAACCCAATAAATTAAGAGTTCATACCTCAAACTTTTGGTGAATTTGTTTCACCATGTCAACTTCAAGATCGTGGCTGCTATGTACTTCGCTGAGATAACCAGAAAACACCTTGCTAATACTTAATTGGGAGTAGTCGGCAACATCAAATCTGACTTTACGTCGTTCAATGTGCTCCTCCTTGACAGCGTGCTTGGCCAGCATAGTGGGCCTTCCTGGTTCTCTAAAGCCGGTGGCAGTGATCACCACATCCTCGTCATGAGTGTCAGCCGTCTTCACTGGACTAGAGACTTTGGGATTTAAAGGCTCATCAATGGTTCGCTCCATAGGGGGGTCGGAAGTAGCCGGCGGGTCATCAAGAACCGGTTCAGAAGATTGAGGGATGGAGATTTCAGGAGCCGGGGTCGGCTGCTCCGGCTCATTGACCTTTGGAACTTCGATCGGCTTATTTATCTTTGCCCTTTTGCTGGGCTTGGCTTTTCCACTATATAAAACATGAAGTCAGTATAAGCAAAAAAGGATCCTAATGAGTAAGTGATAAGTAAATCTCCATTACCCACGAGCGGTCTTGAAAGCCGGCATGTTGGATTGAATTGAGTCGTCGGAAGAGCAATGAGATGTATCCTGATAATTTGAGTCGGAAGAGTTAAGGGGTTGACGAGTAAGACCCGCCAAAGGATAAAAAGAGTTTAAGTCAGGATTGACGTCATTTTGACGCTTCCTTGGCGTATTCGGTAAGCCGGAGGATAGTTCTGCGTTCTTGCTGGTCTGGGTCTACCGCCGGCTCTCATGCTGTTGTTGCTTCAAAAGAAAGTGAGGATCCAGATGAGCTAAGGCATGAGAAAATCTTACTTTCCGGGTTACTCTTCGGATTTTTTTTCTTGGCAAAGGCTCGGAGTCGGAGGAAATAATAGTTACCTCTTCTTCAGCCGCCTGACTCGTTTCCGTATCATCCCAATGGTAATCAGTGTCAATAAGATAGTTGAAAAAAGAGCCAAGAGAATCAAGGGCTACCTTCGACTCAGAGGTGTCGTCCAGTTGAAGCAAATCGGAAGCACTGGATTTCTTTGCTCTCTTCTTGGTGGCCTTCTTGGCGGCTTTCTTAGCCTTCCTGGCTCTCTTGGCAGCTCCATGATCCTACTCTTTCTTCCAGAAATCATCATCAGCCTGTGTAAATCATCAAGAATGAGTCAAAACAAAATATTCAAGGACGAAGGAAAAATGAATGATTTGGCGGCTTACCGCTGGTGCCGGGTTAGACTTGCAGAAAGGGTGTCGGGTGGTAGGTGCGACATATGCCAACGGGTGGCTTATCATTGTGGGAGCGAGTAAGACATCGCCGGTGCCTGGAAATGGGATGAGGCAAAGACATGCATGCTGGCGGATCTTACCCGGGTTTGGGGCTCTCCGTGGAGATAACACCCCTACTCCTGCTTTGCGGGGTCTCCGCATGATCACTAGATCAACAAGTGGCTACAAGAGGCTCCTTGAGCCGTTCGGTGTGAGGAGGAAGAAGGGCAAGGCTAGCTCTCTTCTCTCCTTAGTGTAATGGCTAAAACTATCTAAGATCAACTCTTTGCATGGGTGCCCTGGGGGTTTATATAGGCCTACCCCCCAGGGGTACAACGGTAATCCGGCTGGGCGTGGGACCTAGTCATCAGTGTCCGCGGTCGCTGGCTTCTCCGCCAATCGCTGGGGCCCGCCGACTGGTGGGTCCCGCCGCTGCTGGTTACTGTTGCCTTGCCCTTGATGACGAGGGCTTCATCGAGGTAAGCATGGCTATAGTGCCGCCGCCTAGCGGGCTCTCACTGTAGCCTTACCTTGTCTTGTCTCCTTAATGGCACACGTACTTCGAGGAGGGGGCCAAGCCGGCTACCGGAAGCCGGCTGCATCCCAAGCCGACTGGGGGAGGCGTGACC
>NW_021240387.1:0-391 GCF_002162155.2 Triticum dicoccoides | reverse complement strand
GTTTGTTGCGACGCTGTTCAAGAAATATGAAGGTAAGGCCATTTGTACGGATGCATTAGTCCTGCCTGTTTACTTCAGGAGTTAAACTCTAAATCTTGCTTTTCTAGGTTGTAGAGGAGTAACTGTCTCCACTGCCTAAAATGTAGTTACTAACCATTCTCAGGCTGTCTTGATTAAGCTTGTGTGTTAGCTTTCTAGCATGTGCCTACTCTGCCATTTTCTTTATGCAAGTTTAGCAGACGGTACAATAAGAAAATGGATGGATCAGTTGCATATATATGCCTACTCTGTCATTTTGTTTGGGGCTCATTTGTCGGGCTCTGTGGGTTGGTGTGAGCCCGGTGCAGCTCTTCTGTGGTAGAAAATCTTGCATGTTGAAGGAGATGTTATA
>NW_021240386.1:0-1398 GCF_002162155.2 Triticum dicoccoides | reverse complement strand
TTTCCTGCGCACATGACAAGAGCACAGCACATACATGGCCTACAATCTGACATCCTAAACCCCCAACATTAAATTATTACCCAAAGAACCGCCAGTACAAGTGTACAACGATGCACCCAGGGACAATCTATATAGGAGAAACCAAAGCACAATTAAATTATTACCCAAAGATAGAACAGAGTGATAGGATGCTTTAGGCTTGAGTATACACTACTAATATGTGTGTGTGCTCGTGTGAGAGCAGGTGCAGCATACAATTTCCCTGAGAGCAGGTGTCAGATGGTTAGCTTCTTTGTGGTGGAACCAACACACCAAGGTTCAAATCCTAGATTTGGCATGGGTGGTCGCATTTTCCTGGATTTACTTCAGGACATCCGGTGATGTGCGTTCAGTGGGAGGAGGCGCTCCCGTCAACTACGAAGGTGTCTGTAGCGACTTCGTCAATCTCAAGATGATGTGTCGGCTTAGTCTTTCAGAGGTGCTCATAGGGATAGAGTGATGGTGTAATATACCAAGGATGGCTTACCAGCGGGGAACCCGGCAGCAGGCCTGCCCAAGGGCCAAGAGGACCCCCAGGGATTGGACGATAGGAAGAAGCCCGCAGGAAGGGATAGGTGTTCCTGGATCATCTTAGTCCCCAAGTCTATAGTGGCGGCGACCTATATCGCATATCTATCTACAAAACCCTAGCCTCCACCAAGCGCGTAAGGGAAGGCTAGGGGATCTCATTCGAATATATTCTCTCTCGTAGAATAACTCTCAGTAGTATCTCATTCATCCTATTGCAAACCCTCGCACGAGGTATTTCACCATCAATAAACAACAGTAAGCGGGACTCAGAGTATTACTCCACTATAGAGGCCTGAACCTGGGTAAATTCCCCGTGCACCCTTTGATCTGTAAATATGCACCTATTTTTTGAATTTACAACTTTTTAAAATCCGCCATTTTTTTGAATTTTGTTAAAAATGGAAAGTTAGAAAAGAGAAACAAACGGAGAAAAAAATAAGCGCATATTTGGCGCATCCTTTACCATGAATTGCCACTATAACACGTGTCGCTAGCTCACCGCCTGCTCTGCTTTGTGAAATTCAAGAAAAAGTTCATGGATCCTAAAATTGTCATGGATTTAAAAAAACAGCTCCAAAAACGCAGTTACTGGTTTTTTTATATATTTGAAAATTTCACTAATTCAAAAAGTATTTACATTTGAAAAAAAATGTTCATGAATTGTAAATTTTTCATAAATTACACACTTGAAAATATGTTCAAGATTTCTGAAAATTGCCTTTAATTTTTAAAAAGTTCACATATTTGAAAAAATATTCAAGAATTTACAAATGTGCACAAATTTTGAAATGCTCATGAATTTAAAACAAGAAAAATGAAAAAAAGGGG
>NW_021240385.1:0-1614 GCF_002162155.2 Triticum dicoccoides | reverse complement strand
TTAATCGTGGAAATCACTCTAGGACCACAAAACAGTGAGTAATAGTCCGTGAAACGGACCAGAATCGGCCAAAATTGCGATTTTGGATGACCAACACATAAACACATCCCAGGGTTCGTTAATCATGGAAATCACTCCCGAACCTCAAAACAGTGAGTAATAGTCCATGAAACGGGCCAGAATCGTCGAAAACTGTGAGTGTTGATGACTGACACATAAACACATCCCGGCGTTCGTTAATCATGGAAATCACTCTGGGACCCCAAAATAGTGAGTAATAGTCCCTGAAACGGGCTAGAATCGGCCGAAATTGTGATTGTTGATGACCGACACGTAAACGCACCCAGGGTTCGTTAATCATGGAAATCACTCCGGGACCCCAAAACAGTGAGTAATAGTCCATGAAACGGGCCAAAATTGCGATTGTTGATGACCGACACATCAGCGCATCTTGGGGTTCAATAACTATGGAAATCACTTCGGGACCCCAAAATGTTCAGTAATAGTCCACGAAACGGGTCAGACTCGGCCAAAACTGCGAGTGTTTATGACCGACATGTAAACACATCCCAGGGTTCGTTAATCATGGAAATAACTCTAGGACCACAAAACAGTGAGTAATACTCCGTGAAACGGACCAGAATCGGCCAAAATTGCGATTTTGGATGACCAACACATAAACACATCCCAGGGTTCGTTAATCGTAGAAATCACTCCCGAACCTCAAAACAGTGAGTAATAGTCCATGAAACGGGCCAGAATCGTCAAAAACTGTGAGTGTTGATAACTGACACATAAACACATCCCGGCGTTCGTTAATCGTGGAAATCACTCTGGGACTCCAAAACAGTGAGTAATAGTTTCTAAAACGGGCCAGAATCGGCCAAAGTTGTGATTGTTGATGACCGACACGTAAACGCACCACAGGGTTCGTTAATCATGGAAAACACTCCGGGACCCCAAACCAGTGAGTAATAGTCCATGAAACGGGCCAGAATTGGCCAACACTGTGATTGTTGATGACCGACACGTAAACGCACCCCAGGGTTCGTTAATCATGGAAATCACTCCGGGACCCCAAAACAGTGAGTAATAGTCCATGAAACGGGCCAAAATTGCGATTGTTGATGACCGACATATCAGCGCACCTTGGGGTTCAATAACTATGGAAATCACTTCGGGACCCCAAAACGTTCAGTAATAGTCCACGAAACGGGTCAGACTCGGCCAAAACTGCGAGTGTTTATGACCGACACGTAAACACATCCCAGGGTTCGTTAATCGTGGAAATCTCTCTAGGACCACAAAACAGTGAGTAATAGTCCGTGAAACGGACCAGAATCGGCCAAAATTGCGATTTTGGATGACCAACACATAAACAATCCCAGGGTTCGTTAATCGTGGAAATCACTCCCGAACCTCAAAACAGTGAGTAATAGTCCATGAAACGGGCCAGAATCGTCAAAAACTGTGAGTGTTGATGACTGACACATAAACACTTCCCGGCGTTCGTTAATCGTGGAAATCACTCTGGGACCCCAAAACAGTGAGTAATAGTCCCTGAAACGGGATAGAATCGGCCAAAATTGTGATTGTTGATGACCGACACGTAAA
>NW_021240384.1:0-1235 GCF_002162155.2 Triticum dicoccoides | reverse complement strand
TTTTCTTTCTAGATGTTATACTCCTTATGTCAGATATTATTAAGTGGGCTGGCCACTTAGCCACGTATGTATTTGTCAAGCCGGAAGTAATGTGATACTTTACTCGTTCATTGAACGGGAGATTTTTTTTTCTTTTTGAGATTTTGAACGGGAGATCTGATTGACGTACTCAATCACCCTGATGGCACTCTGAAAATATTTTAATCTTACCAAAGTTATGTTAAAATACCTAACCATGCAATCCATAAACATGTTTAATTAGAGCTAATCATCACGTGGCCATGAAAAAAAATAGAACCACATGTCCTTTTTAATCATCCAGCATGCATGTCTCAGAGTTTTTAGACCTGAGATATCTTGCATATGATATACATCCGACCAGTGCAGTTTATTTGTTTCCTCCTATATAAACACTCTCGTTGGACATGCAATCATTTTCGTTTGTATTTTAGATATTCTATTTTTTTCCTTGTTACTCCCTCTGTAAATTAATATAAGAGTGTTTAGATCACTATTTCAGTATTTTAAACGCTCTTATATTCCCTTTTCTCAATCTCAACTGATCTCTTCCCTTGATTTCCGCTCGCTGATCTCACCCTCAACTCCATGATTCTAGTATAACTTCCTAACGTAGCCTTGTTTTCGTCCTTTTCCCTCCAAGGTGTGCTCCGTGCGCGGCCGTGTCATCAGCACACAAGCATGAGGTGCCCTGGTTGGTCGTCTGAGTTAGAGTCTGGTGGCAAGTGATAATTAGATTTCAGGTTTAGCATTGCTTTTATGTTGTCCCCGGCAGCTTAGCTCGGCTGGTTAGCTTTGCTTCTATCCACCATGAGGTCGTGAGTTCGATTTTGATCGATACAAATTTTATTTTTCCGCTTTCTTCAAAGCCCCCAAATTGGGCCGCGATTGCTGTTCTCGACGAAGTGGGCCGGCCCTGAAAAAGTGGAGAAACAATCCTCCTTTTAATATTAGGTAAAGATAAAAATATGGTCTCAGTGTAAGGTACGCCGGTCAGTCCGAGTTTTTAGGGACAAAGTGGGGGTTCAATTGGGTCATTGTTTTTAACCGGACACTGATCAAGCGGATGTTCAAGGAGAAAATAAGGCGACCGCTAGGCGCCGGCGCGCTGGCCCAAATTTCGGCCGGTCGGCCTGCAACCACACGATCTCAACAACATCAACCATTGGATCTTCAAGGTAGGTCGTCTTCTTCCCCGCATCTCCTCCGTTCCCCGT
>NW_021240383.1:0-946 GCF_002162155.2 Triticum dicoccoides | reverse complement strand
ATTGTGCATTTGCATTCAAGAGCAAATTTTAAATAATGCACAAATTTAGGGGGAGCTCTTGCTTATCACATACTTCTCAAAGTGACAATGTATTTCAATCTTATGATCATTTGTCGAAGCTTTGATCTATATGTTGTCATCAATTACCAAAAATAGGGAGATTGAAAGTGAAACTATCCCTGGGTGGTTTTGGTAATTATTAACAACATATAACTCATTGAGCTAATGCTATTTCAAGCTAAATATTTCAGGAAAGCTAAATGATTGGCATGTCATGGATTAGAAATGTGGACCCCTCAAAATGCTAAGGACAAAAGATTGGCTGAAGATCTAAAGCTCAAGACTCTACATTTTACTTTTTGTGATCCAAGATCACATTGAGTCCATAGGAAAAGCCAATACTATTAAAAGGGGATGAGGTGTTTCTTAATGGGTTGCTTGCTCAAAATGCTTAATGATATGCCCCCAAAACCCTCAACCACTTTCTCATATCCACATATGTCACAAACCAAAAGTCAAACTCGGCCCCACCGAAACATTCCATCCGGCGCCAACGAGTTCTCTTGACATAGCCACTGCCACAAACCCTAGTCACTTCGGTCTCACCGATAGGGATCTCGGTCTCACTGAGATGGAATTGCAAACTCTTTGTTTCCCTTCGTAATGTTTTGGTCCAACCGAGATGAGCGATTGGTCCCACCGAGTTTGCAGTGTAAACTCTCTGTTTCCCCTTCGTAACGTTTCAGTCTCACCGAGATGAGCGAATCGGTCCCACCGAGTTTGCCTGACCAACTCTCTGGTTAGCTTATTACCAAAATCGGTCCCACCGAGTTTGTGTAATCGGTCTCACCGAGATTACGTTATGCCCTAACCCTAATGAAATCGGTCCCACCGAGTTGACATGTCGGTCCCACCGAAAATCCTAACGTTCACATTTTGAACTAAA
>NW_021240382.1:0-709 GCF_002162155.2 Triticum dicoccoides | reverse complement strand
AACATATGAGACTCTCTATATGAAGAACATGGTGCTACTTTGAAGCACAATATATGCGACTTGCTATATCATGGTGCTACTTTGAAGCACAAGTGTGGAAAAAGGATAGTAGCATTGCCCCTTTTTTAATTTTTTTTGGGCCTTCTTTTTTTTCTTTGGTCTTTCCCTTTTTTTGGGACAATGCTCTATTGAATGATGATCATCACACTTCTATTTATTTACAACTCAATGATTACAACTCGATACTAAAACAAAGTATGACTCTATATGAATGCCTCCGGCGGTGTGCCAGGATATGCAATGAATCACAAGTGACAAGTATGAAAGAATTATGAGCGGTGGCTTTGCCACAAATACTATGTCAACTACATGATCATGCTAAGCAATATGACAATGATGGAGGTGTCATGATGAACTAGATGGTGGAAAGTTGCATGGCAATATATCTCGGAATGGCTATGGAAATGCCATAATATGTAGGTATGGTGGCTGTTTTGAGGAAGGTATATGGTAGGTGTATGATACCGGCGAAAGTTGCGCGGTATTAGAGAGGCTAGCAAGGGTGGAAGGGTGGGAGTGCGTATAATCCATGGACTCAACATTAGTCATAAATAACTCATATACTTATTGCAAAAATTTAGAAGTTATCAAAGCAAAGTATTACGCGCATGCTCCTAGGGGGTAGATTGGTAGGAAAAGACCATCGCTC
>NW_021240381.1:0-3732 GCF_002162155.2 Triticum dicoccoides | reverse complement strand
GGAATGCCTCAGGGGTTCCATACTCTAGAACTTAGCCAAACTGTCGGGACTTGGGAGAGTAGGGAACGCGTATTGTGGTGTACTGAACACAAACCTAGACAATATTAACAGGGAAAAGGAGATCCCCAAAGGTTAGGTTTTTCTTGTATTCTTGATATGGCAATAGCGAACGAAGCCGGCGAAGCGATGGAAGATAATAGTAGCGCAATCTTCATATGACGTCCCTGCAAGGGGTAGGGTTTGATGGAAGAAACTGGATGAGATTAACACCCTAACAAATTACTTGCGTAGTTAGAGTTTTAGTCAGCTTTAGAGAGAAAAAAGATTTAGAATGCCATGGCTCAGTGCCAACATTAGATAGTGTCAGTTTCTGGGATCAGAAATTATCATGGTACCTTTATACTCAGACTAGCTGAGTTCTGATCAGCAACTTTGTTGTAAACTAAGCAGCAGTTTTGTACGTTCCACATGTTTTCCTTTCTACAACTTGATGACAAACAATCCTTCTTTATTATATGAGCAACAAAAGTTTCCATGTTCTTATTGCTGATTTGAATCCAAGGTGTGCCCCCCCACCTGCTCATCATCATTGCCATCACCAAAATAGTTGCGTCCCCACTATTTGCACCACCTTGGATAGGTATAAAGTTCTCTTTTCTAGGCCGAAACGTTGCATAATAAGTTCATTTCATCCCAGGATGTGTTGGACTGCTGGGGGTGTTAAAGTCCAGTGATGGTGTCAGACAGTAGGGAGCACATCTGGTGATAAAGGCTTGCTCCAAATCCCCCTAACAAATACGCCTGCCTATAATCATAATTATGTCTCGTGACTTCGGTCATTCCTAATTTTTCTTTTCATGCTCTAATCTTCGAAATACTACTAGCAGTTGAAATAGTGAGCCTGAAATCTCAACTCTCAAGATGGGATATCACTTTGTTTCTTGCTGTAAGATTCCCTCTGTGTTATGCATTTATCCTGTTTGTGACGGCAACGTTATCAGGAAGGACCATCATGATGTAAGTTGGTAACCTTCTTTTCGCGGTTGCCAACATTGCACCGGCCAGCATTGCAGTAGTAGAGGATCTCATTTGTTCTGCTCCTGTTCCAAGCTTGATTAGCAGTTATGTCCGGATACTTCCTAGTATGCATTTGAGCTCAAATCAATGATATGGAATAATGCCAGCCCCTGGGAACTCAAAGCTTTATTAGACCAATTTCATCGTAGGCCCTAACTTATTAGTTTTATTAAGTATATTTATACTCCCTCCGTTCCTAAATATAAGCCTTTTTAGAGATTCCAATATGGACTACATACGAAGCAAAATAAATGAATCTACACTCGAAAATGCGTCTATATACATCCGTATGTAGTCTGTATTTAAATCTCTAAAGGTCTTATATTTAGAAATGAAGGGAGTAGATAGATGACAAATGCACAACATTGTACATTTGAGCGTCAATAAGATCAGCTTGCCGATCTCTACTGAGCATATAGTCTAGAATATCTGAAGTCGATGTTAATGAGAATGTGAGATTTGTTGGGTGTGGCTTGCTCCAAATCACCCGAACAAATATGTCTTCCTATAATCGTAATTGTGCAACTTTGATCATTGGGGCGTTGCTTTCCATGCTCTAAACTCTGAAGTAGTAGCAGTTGAAATATTGATCCTGAAATCTCAACAATCAAGATGGGATATTTCTTTGTTTCTTGCGGTAAGATTCCCTCTATGTTATGCATTATCCTATTTTGACGGCAACATTATCAGGAAGGTCCATCATGATTTACGTTGGTAGCCTTTCTTTCGCGGTTGCCAACATCAAACCGGCCAAAATTGCAGCAGGAGAGGATCTCATTTGTTCTGCTCCTGTTCCAAGCTTGATTAGCATTTATGGCCGGATACCTCCTAGTATGCACTAGAGCTCAAATCAATTACATGAATAATGCCAGCCACCAGGAACACAGATTTTCAGGGCTGTTATGAAATTCTAATCACATACTCCCTCCGTCTGAAAAAACTTGTCATCAAAATGGACAAAAAGGGATGTATCTAGAACTAAAATACATCTAGATACATCCCCTTTTATTCATTTTGATGACAAGTATTTCCGGACGGAGGGAGTAGCTTAAATTGTTGGCATGCCATTACAGTCACGGAGCAGCAGATTATGTGCTGTTGATTCATGAACTCAAACTTTACTAGACCAATTCCATCCTAAGACTTTTTTTTTACTATATCCTAGGATTTCTTAGTTTTATTAAGTATATATATAGATGGATGACAACGTACAACATTTGAGCATCAAAAAGATCAGCTTGCGAATCTCTACTTAACATAAGAGTAATTAGAACATCTGAAGTACGTTTCAATGAAAATGTGAGATCTTTCTGTATCGAAATTCTGGTTATGGGGAAAGATTAGGATCATTGCTTTTCTGTTATACTCATGATTAGTGTCGATGTTTGATGAACTGGGCTTAACGCTTGGGTTGTTGTATGTTTTGCAGAAGCATACAAGAGCGGAGAACTGCAGGAGACGCTTGAGAAAGCAATGTGCTCTTAGCGAACAGCGGGCCATATCATACTGTAAACCGTTATATATGTTCTAGCCCTTCTTGACGTACTCTTGAGCACACGACAGAGAACTGGAGATACAATTGCTAAGTTGTACTCCCTCCGTTCCATAATGTAAGACGTTTTTTTGACAAAAAACGTCTTACATTATGGGACGGAGGGAGTACAACTTAGCAATTGTATCTCCAGTTCTCTGTCGTGTCTGCGTGATTCCCGAACCCGTGGGTCTACACACTTAAGGTTCGGTGACGCTAGGGTTGTAGAGATATTAGTATGCGTTAACCTGAAAGTTGTTTGGAGTCCCGGATGAGATCCCGGATGTCACGAGGAGTTCCGGAATGGTCCGGAGGTGAAGATTTGTATATAGGAAGTCCAGTTTCGGCCACCGGGAAAGTTTCGGGGGTCACCGGTATTATACCGGGACCACTGGAAGGGTCCCGGGGGTCCACCGGGTGGGGCCACCTATCCCGGAGGGCCCCATGGGCTGAAGTGGGAATGGAACCAGCCCCTGGTGGGCTGGTGCGCCCCCATTGGGCCTCCCCCTGCGCCTAGGGTTGGAACCCTAGGGGTGGGGGGCGCCCCACCTGACTTGGGGGGCAAGTCCCCCCCTTGCCCCCCCCCTTGAGATTGAATCTATAGAGGGCCGGCGCCCCCCGGGCCCCTATTAAAGAGGGGGGGGGAGAGGAGGAGAGAAAAGTGAAACATGAATATGGCCTTGTGAACCAATTTTACTTTAATTTATTTACCAAGCTTCTCATCAAAATATAAGGTGGATCATGGGCACAATTTAATAAAAAATATTCACACAAACACATTAATATGGTCTGGGAAATCACAAGTAACATACTATAATATTTATATCCCGTTGCAACACACGGGCATTGTCCTAATTTTTCTATAAAAACTAGGCTAGCCTTTTTATTAGTCTCTCAATGGGAATAATCAGTGAACAAGTTATGAAGAGAGATACTCCCTCCATTCCAGAATATAAGGTGTATAGATTTTATTGAAGTATAAGTAGATATTGATATATACAGTAAAAAATAAACAAAAATATATAAATACTTTTCATAATGGATCTAATGGTACAAATATGGTGTCATGGATATTGATATATTTTACTAAAAATCGGTCAATCATGCACATATTTAACTTTTGA
>NW_021240380.1:0-2643 GCF_002162155.2 Triticum dicoccoides | reverse complement strand
TTCTGCATTAAATATGTCCTAGTATTTTATAAAATTGATTTGGTCCAATTTTGCAATAAATATATGGTAGGTCCTTCAGAAAAAAACCTCATTTCGGGCACTCGAAAAATGGAAAATGAATTTTCCATGCAAAGATAATGAAAACTCCCTTTGTCAACATTGTTTGGAATTCCAAGATGCACCCTTGTGCACAATATGAGATCATTTGAACAAACTATGCCATGAATGTGGCCATAAGATTGATCATTTGGCTTGAAAGCCATGAATCTTCAGGCATGATAGCTTGTTTCTGAGAACACTTTTTTAAAATAATTGACGTATTACAATTTTATATTTTTTGCTGGTAACTTGGCCACATATGATGAAACAATGCGAAGGTTTTCCAATTTTTAGATTTTTTTTGAATTTTTTATGCCCGTTTCAAAATGCGGTCAAAACGGCGGGAATGACCGTTCCTAGCTAGTGGTTGAGTCTTGAATTTCTTTCGTGTTTCTCTGATTAAACAGATACTTATGTACCTAGAAATGATTTTTGGAAAAAATAAAGAGCAAACTACGAGGTAGTTGCAGTTCAAATTTGACCCGCTTCCTATTGAATCGGCGGGAAATTGTCTTTTTCATGAGAGGTGGATCAACACTTTTGGCACCCAACAATTTTGTCAATTCTGCATTAAATATGTCCTAGTATTTTATAAAATTGATTTGGTCCAATTTTGCAATAAATATATGGTAGGTCCTTCAGAAAAAAACCTCATTTCGCGCACTCGAGAAATGGAAAATGAATTTTCCGTGAAAAGAAAATGAAAACTCCCTTTGTCAACATTGTTTGGAATTCCAAGATGCACCCTTGTGCACAATATGAGATCATTTGAACAAACTATGCCATGAATGTGGCCATAAGATTGATCATTTGGCTTGAAAGCCATGAATCTTCAGGCATGATAGCTTGTTTCTGAGAACACTTTTTTAAAATAATTGACGTATTACAATTTTATAATTTTTGCTGGTAACTTGGCCACATATGATGAAACAATGCGAAGGTTTTCCAATTTTTAGATTTTTTTTGAATTTTTTATGCCCGTTTCAAAATGCGGTCAAAACGGCGGGAATGACCGTTCCTAGCTAGTGGTTGAGTCTTGAATTTTTTTCTTGTTTCTCTGATTAAACAGATACTTATGTACCTAGAAATGATTTTTGGAAAAAATAAAGAGCAAACTACGAGGTAGCTGCAGTTCAAATTTAACCCGCTTCCTATTGAATCGGCGGGTAATTGTCTTTTTCATGAGAGGTGGATCAACACTTTTGGCACCCAACAATTTTGTCAATTCTGCATTAAATATGTCCTAGTATTTTATAAAATTGATTTGGTCCAATTTTGCAATAAATATATGGTAGGTCCTTCAGAAAAAAACCTCATTTCGCGCACTCGAGAAATGGAAAATGAATTTTCCGTGAAAAGAAAATGAAAACTCCCTTTGTCAACATTGTTTGGAATTCCAAGATGCACCCTTGTGCACAATATGAGATCATTTGAACAAACTATGCCATGAATGTGGCCATAAGATTGATCATTTGGCTTGAAAGCCATGAATCTTCAGGCATGATAGCTTGTTTTTGAGAACACTTTTTAAAAATAATTGACGTATTACAATTTTATAATTTTTGCTGGTAACTTGGCCACATATGATGAAACAATGCGAAGGTTTTCCAATTTTTAGATTTTTTTTGAATTTTTTATGCCTGTTTCAAAATGCGGTCAAAACGGCGGGAATGACCGTTCCTAGCTAGTGGTTGAGTCTTGAATTTTTTTCGTGTTTCTCTGATTAAACAGATACTTATGTACCTAGAAATGATTTTTGGAAAAAATAAAGAGCAAACTACGAGGTAGCTGCTGTTCAAATTTGACCCGCTTCCTATTGAATCGGCGGGAAATTGTCTTTTTCATGAGAGGTGGATCAACACTTTTGGCACCCAAAAATTTTGTCAATTCTGCATTAAATATGTCCTAGTATTTTATAAAATTGATTTGGTCCAATTTTGCAATAAATATATGGTAGGTCCTTCAGAAAAAAACCTCATTTCGGGCACTCGAAAAATGGAAAATGAATTTTCCGTGCAAAGAAAATGAAACCTCCCTTTGTCAACATTGTTTGGAATTCCAAGATGCACCCTTGTGCACAATATGAGATCATTTGAACAAACTATGCCATGAATGTGGCCATAAGATTGATCATTTGGCTTGAAAGCCATGAATCTTCAGGCATGATAGCTTGTTTCTGAGAACACTTTTTTAAAATAATTGACGTATTACAATTTTATATTTTTTGCTGGTAACTTGGCCACATATGATGAAACAATGCGAAGGTTTTCCAATTTTTAGATTTTTTTTGAATTTTTTATGCCCGTTTCAAGATGCGGTCAAAACGGCGGGAATGACCGTTCCTAGCTAGTGGTTGAGTCTTGAATTTTTTTCGTGTTTCTCTGATTAAACAGATACTTATGTACCTAGAAATGATTTTTGGAAAAAATAAAGAGCAAACTACGAGGTAGCTGCAGTTCAAATTTGACCCGCTTCCTATTGAATCGGCGGGAAATTGTCTTTTTCATGAGAGGTGGATCAACACTTTTGGCACCCAACAATTTT
>NW_021240379.1:0-584 GCF_002162155.2 Triticum dicoccoides | reverse complement strand
TGTCATGCTAGCACTGCTCCTTAAGACCTCAACCCATCCAGCGAAACAACATGCCACTCATAATTCCAAAGCTTAGTTGTTGATATACGAATCTGATATGAAGCTCATATATTACTCAAACAGAGAACGTTTAATTGGTCACCTAGTGTTCCTATATTCGTTTCGAAAAGAATGTGTGCCACACACCGGTGGAGCTACAGTTAAAATATTGGGTGGCCTAGATGCCTTAGACTACAGGGGATCCCAAATTTTGGTACAAATTTACCTGCACTCATTTGTATATTGGACAAGGGCTGGGCGGGCCATGGCATTGTTTTGTTCTTATGTAGCTCTTTCTTGTCGTACCGGCAATACAAGCCCATATGGTCCAGCTAGTTCCACTTTCCTGATTTTACTCTTGATGCTTAGGGTTTTCCCCTTTTATCTACTCTACTATGATCTGTGTAGGTGCTTTCTATCGTACTAGCAGTACTCCACCCTTCAAGCTAAACAACACAACACTCATAATTAGAAAGCTTACTTGTTCAAATATAATTGTGATATGATACTGATATTCGTTAACAGACACATTTAATTGGTTAGCT
>NW_021240378.1:0-892 GCF_002162155.2 Triticum dicoccoides | reverse complement strand
AACGAGCGATCCGACAGCAGTACGACGTGCGCGCGCGTTGAGGCCGCGCACGTTCCAAACCAGGATCCTAGGGTTGTGCTACATGGGGGCGAGGTCGACGAGGGGCGCGAGGGCGCAACTATGCCTCGATCGGGCTGCCCGCGATCACCGTGGTGATTGGCGCGACGGTAGGATCCAGGGGGAGCTCGCGATCCACCAAAGCGGCCATGGCCGATAGGACGGACAGGGGGATGGGCGCTGCAAAGAGGCCGTCGTACGCCTTCATCTCAGCGGCTGAGATTCTCTGGTTGACACCAATGACACCGAGGGTGCGCAAAATGTGGACTTGGGCGCGTCGCTCGACCGTGGGTGGAGCGACGGACTTGTGAGCTGCGGTCGAGGCCGATCGCCCGTGACGTGGGGAGAAGTTGGGCGGGCATCTTCGAGGCCGCTTGCGTTGATCCGCTTGGTTGCCGCAGCGAGGAAGTCTCCAAGGGTCCACGTCGTCGTCGTAGCCGCACGCCTGTGGGACCGGGGCATCGTGATGGGAGGCGAGGCGAAGCGCGTGGCCGGGCTTGGAGTAGTGGTGCACGCCGCGCGGGCGACATCATCTGCAAGCGCGCCATGTTGGGCCTCAAGCCCCACCTCGACAGCCGCATGCTGGGCCTCATGCTGGGCTGAGGGGGACTGGGCCGCGAGGGGGCCCGAGGCGGGGTCCTTGTCCGGCACGCCACAGGCGGGATCCTCCTCCAGAGGGGCTTGGTCGCGGGCGGCGTGCAAGGTGGGCACCAGTGGGAGGGAACGCTCCGTGGACCAGTCGGCAAGTGACGCGGGGCGGGCAGGAGGGAGCGGAGGCGGGGCCCTGCTTTGCCCCGACAGCGGATCAGGCACGGGGCCCGAGGCTTGTGAATCT
>NW_021240377.1:0-2143 GCF_002162155.2 Triticum dicoccoides | reverse complement strand
TGATGCTCCATATATTGGAGAGTAATGCATAGTAGTTATCTAAGATCTTGAATCTGTAGTAAGAAGGTGAGGTTAGAAGAAGGTTACGCTTTTGTTACTTGGCATCAGGGCCATCCAATTTGCTTGGGGTTTCTTCTTCATCTGCGATCTTCCATCTGTAGTAATCACAAATTAGACCATAATTAAGCAAAGAGACAGAGAGAGAAGCAATAACCATGAAGAAAGATTCAGTTTTTTCTCACAGCTAATAAATTATTGTGATGGATGTGCTCTAGCAAGCGAATGCAGGACATCATGTCTACTCTCTGCAGAGAAGAAAGTTTTCAGTTTTATATATGTGGTGCAGCAAGCAAGCGAGTTCAAGCGAAAACTAAAACATGGTACTTTGTAGCAATCAAACTAAACGACTCGAGTACAATTTGCTACTTTCATGGCTATATGAAAGAATTACTACTCCAAGTATTAGTATTTCTGATGGATGTTCTTCATCAAACGCCACACGTCTTGTGCAGGGTTTCGCGTAATAAGTGTACATACTATTTCCAGTTTGATTTCAGTTGTCCTACTAGAAACTACTCCCTCGGTAAATAAATACGAGACATTTTAGATCACTCGAAAGTAGTGATCCAAAACGTCTTACATTTAAATAAATAAATAAAATAAAAATGAAACTCCATGGGCACTAGCACCCACGGATTTATTGATATAGAAGAAGCATCCCTCATGAGAATTCCAGAAATTCGTCCCCGACGTGGATCGAACTCTGGTCGTTAGGTTTACAATCATGCGCCCCCAACCACTGGGCTATGCCCACGTCCTCCAAAACGTCTTACATTTGTGTACAGAGGGAGTACATTTGTATTTACCGTCGTAATTACCAATAACCAATCGGTTATATATTATGCACTTGTACAGAATCCAACTTTACTGCCACAATAGCTAGGTTACCATAGAATCCAACTAGATAGGAATGAATGAACAAGTACTGGATCCTGAGTTTGATCCACAATCACATAGGTTTTGCTGAAGCAGTAACCTCAAATCTGTGTCCTGTTGATGCATGCACTCTGTGTGGCACTGACAGACTAACAACAGAACAGACTGGAGTGTGTATATGCCAATTAAGCCTCTCTGTAGAAATTTCATTTCATTTCATTTCATAAATGAAACACGCAGGCAGAGTCAGGAAGATGTGAAAAGAAACTAAAGCAAAAAAAAATGGTGCGGATTGAACATCCAGCCAGATTGGATTTTGAGGACGCACGCACATACAGATTGAACGACCAAACAAACAAGCAGGCAGTGAAGTGATGTGAATCCTATGGGTACAGATGCAACTCGTGCGTGCTCCAGATTTAGATGTGGGGGAATGGGAGAGAGGGAAACTGAAACTCACCATGTGCAGCGGCCGCGATGGAGGGAAGGATAAGCAGCCGTCGTGGAGGAGGAGACGAATCCTCCGCGTGAGCAGCAGGCGTCCATTGAGAGGCACGCCGTCCACCATTAGGAAAAAGTGGGCTCGTCGGGGACAGCGCCGGACGGGAAGTAGAACGGGGAGGCCGTCGCCGTGGATGGTGGATTTGGCCCCGGAGCTCGATCCGCAACCACCACCAGCGGCGATGGAGAGGATCCGCGAGACGGGGTAGGGTGGTTGACCAACAGCTGGAGAGGAGGGACTCCGGTGGAAACCGGGGATGTGGTGGTTGGCGGCGGCGCTTCGAGGTGGAGGTGGAGGTGGAGGTGGAATGGCGTGGGTTGGGAACTTGGGATGGGGAAGCGGCGGCCGCGGGGGATTTGTTTGGTGGTTTTTTCCCTTTCCTCTCGTCTCGTCTGCTCCTCTCCCCCTCTCTCTCTTTTGCGGTGCGCTTTGCTTGGCCAATCCCACGCTTACCCACGGATCCATGTCTTTTTGATTGGTTGATACAACCCTCTCACGGATCAAGGGCCTACGAATCCATCCCAGCCGCCCAACACCCCACGATCCGACGGCTGCGACGTGCGTGCCCGTGGCTGCAGCTAGTAGTGCTAGTACCAGTTTTTTCTTTTGTCTTGGGCTGATTGCTAGGTTGTTGAGTGGTGGTGGTGTCATTTAATCTGTTCCTCTCGTTTTCTTCAACGCTTTCAATTACATGTCCCATGGATC
>NW_021240376.1:0-2054 GCF_002162155.2 Triticum dicoccoides | reverse complement strand
GAGATTCTTCTCCGTCATGTTGGGAGGATCCAGGGCCGGCGAGTACCAAGCCGGCAGGGCCTCAGCCGCGGCCTTGCGAGGCGCCATTGCTCGTTGAAGGAAGCAGGATGGAGTGGATCTGGAGGTTTCGGAAGCAGGAGAACAAGAGCAAGGAAGGGGATCTGGAGCAAGGCGAATGAGAGCAATGAAGGTAAGCCTAACCCAAGCCAGACTTTTTATCAGATAGGCAGTTGCCGAGGAAGCTTGGGGAAGTAGAGAGGCCCACGTCCAATCAACCGCCATGCGGCAACCAAGGCCGCAGGCTGTTGGGGCCCGCGGCGCTCCGCACTTGCCCTTTGGCTTCGCTGCTAAGCCAAGTCCGAGCGCGCCTTGGGCCCGGGGGCTACTGTCGGTGTTCTGGGAAGGGGGATCCCCAGACTTGCCTGCCTGCGGCCCGCGGCGTGGCTCGAGCAGTGGCCCAGTACGGCTCGTCTCCATCAACCCAAGTTCAAGACCCTCGTGGCGAGGACGATGCTTGGCTTCCTCAGGGACGGCCTCACTAGGCAGGCTCGCGAGGAGGCGGAGAGATCAAGGCAAGGAGTACCTCACGAGGTGCTCGTGACGCAAGCCATGACGATCAAGACCAGACGGGCGCCATGCGGGCGCCAGCCTGCGCAGTGTCCTCGTTTCCTCTTTGGTGCAAAGGGGGCAAGCGCAGGCGCGGAGTAGCAAGGCATTAGGCAAAGGTTTCCATATCGGAGCAACGAGACCAAGACCAGCAGAGCGGCAGGATGGAGGTCACCGTGGAGCCTAAGATGGTGTCATCGCTAGTGCCTTTGGCAGTCGAAGACCACCTTTAGTCAGGATAGCTTGTACTAGCTGTCCCCCTTCAAAATGGCCGTTGTTGGATCCCTTCCCGCTCAATATTTGGGAAGAGGACCAAGGCCTCTATAAATAGAGATAGCCACCACAGTAGAGAGGAGGTGGATCCATCTTAAGTAGAACGTTGCATCAGCTCAAGAACACCCCTCGTGAGGCTGTTCTTCCTCTGTACTGTTCATCATCAGCCCCAGAGGCAATCCACCACACCACACACTGGATTAGGGTATTACACCGCAACGGTGGCCCGAACTAGTATAAACCTCATGCCCCCTGTGTTGTTCATCGTACTAGTCTAAATTCACGACACGGTTTTGGGGCATGGATCGGTAGGGAGAAGATCTTCGTGTGCACCCCAGAGTTTGAACCTTCAGGGTTTTGCCAGAACCCGATATCTGACAAGCACCAAAGAACAATTATTTAGGTCTAAAAATAATCCCAAAGGTAGATGTAGAGGTAGCATGCCGACCGCGATCACATCGACTTTGGAACCATTTCCCACACGCATCGTCACCTCGTCCTTAGCCAATCTTCGCTTAATCCGTAGTCCATGTTTCGAGTTGCAAATATTGGCAATAGAACCAGTATCAAATACCCAGGTGCTACTGCGAGCATTAGTAAGGTACACATCAACAACATGTATATCAGATATACCTTTGTTCACCTTGCCATCCTTCTTATTTGCCAAATACTTGGGGCGGTTCCGCTTCCAGTGACCAGTCCATTTGCAGTAGAAGCACTCAGTCTCAGGCTTAGGTCCGGACTTGGGCTTCTTCACTTGAGCAGCAAATTGCTTCCCGTTCTTCTTGTTGACCATCAGCACTTGATGCTCCTTCTTGATTTCTACCTCCGCAACCTTTAGCATCACGAAGAGTTCGGGAATTGTCTTATCCATCCCTTGCATATTATAGTTCATCACGAAGCTCTTGTTGCTTGGTGGTAGTGATTGAAGAATTCTATCAATGACACTATCATCCGAAAGATTAACTCCAAGTTGAATCAAGTGATTGTTATACCCAGACATTTTGAGTATATGCTCACTGACATAACTATTCTCCTCCATCATGCAGCTGTAGAACTTATTGGAGACTTCATATCTCTCAATCCGGGCATTTGCTTGAAATATTAACTTCAACTCCTGGAACATATCGTATGCTTCATGATGTTCAAAACATCGTTGAAGTTCCGGTTCTAAG
>NW_021240375.1:0-463 GCF_002162155.2 Triticum dicoccoides | reverse complement strand
GTGGCTGCTATGGGTTTCTAGCAAGAACGTTTCTTACCTACGCAAAAACCACAACGTGATATGCCAATTGCTATTTACCCTTCATAAGGACCCTTTTCATCGAATCCGATCCGACTAAAGTGGGAGAGACAGACACCCGCTAGCCACCTTATGCAACTAGTGCATGTCAGTCGGTGAAACCAGTCTCACGTAAGAGTACGTGTAAGGTCGGTCCGGGCCGCTTCATCCCATGATGCCGCCGAATCAAGATAAGACTAGTAACGGCAAGTAAATTGACAAAATCAACGCCCACAACTGCTTCGTGTTCTATTCGTGCACAGAAACTACGCATAGACCTAGCTCATGATGCCACTGTTGGGGAACGTAGCAGAAATTCAAAATTTTCTACGCATCACCAAGATCAATCTATGGAGTAACCTAGCAACGAGGGGAAGGAGAGTGCATCTACATACCCTTGTAGATC
>NW_021240374.1:0-1655 GCF_002162155.2 Triticum dicoccoides | reverse complement strand
TAACGTACCGATTGACAAAGGGAATTGCATACAGGGTTTGATCGAATCCTCGACATAGTGGTTCATCCGATGACAACATCGAGGAGCATGTGGGAGCCATCATGGGTATCCAGATCCCGCTGATGGTTATTGACTGAGAGCGTCTCGGTCATGTCTGCATGTCTCCCGAACCCGTAGGGTCTACACACTTAAGGTTCGGTGACGCTAGGGTTATGAAGATATGTATATGCAGAAACCCGAATGTTGTTCGGAGTCCCGGATGAGATCCCGGACGTCACGAGGAGTTCCGGAATGGTCCGGAGGTAAAGAATTATATATAGGAAGTGCTGTTTCGGGCATCGGGACAAGTTTCGGGGTTATCGGTATTGTACCGGGACCACCGGAAGGGTCCCGGGGGTCCACCGGGTGGGGCCACCTGTCCCGGGGGGCCACATGGGCTGTAGAGGGTGCGCCTTGGCCATCATGGGCCAAGGGCACCAGCCCCTATAGGCCCATGCACCTAGGGTTTCCCCCTAGGAGGAGTCCTAGTGGTGGAAGGCACCCCTAGGTGCCTTGGGGGGGAGGGAAACCTCCCCTAGGCCGCCGCCCCCCCCTAGTAGATCTCATCTACTAGGGCCGGCGCCCCCCCTGGCACCCCTATATATAGTGGGGGAGAGGAGGGACTTCACACACCAGCCCCTGGCGCCTCCACCTCCCCCCGTTACGTCTCTCCCTCGTAGTCTCGGCGAAGCCCTGCTGCTGTGACGCCCTGCATCCACCACCACGCCGTCGTGCTGCTGGATCTTCATCAACCTCTCCTTTCCCCTTGCTGGATCAAGAAGGAGGAGACGTCTCCCGTCCCGTACGTGTGTTGAACGCGGAGGTGCCGTCCGTTCGGCGCTGGTCATCGGTGATTTGGATCACGTCGAGTACGACTACATCATCACCTTGCAAGCTTCCGCACGCGATCTACAAGTGGTATGTAGATGCAAACTCTCTCCCTAGACTCGTTGCTTATATGAACTCATAGATGGATCTTGGTGAAACCGTAGGAAAAATTTTAATTTTCTGCAACGTTCCCCAACAGTGGTATCAGAGCTAGGTCTATGCGTAGTTCTCTTTGCACGAGTAGAACACAACTTTGCTGTGGGCGTGGATTTTGTCATCTTACTTGCCTCTACTAGTATTTTCTTGCTCAACGGTATTGTGGGATGAAGCGGCCCGGACCAACCTTACACGTACCCTTACGTGAGACCGGTTCCACCGATTGACATGCACTAGTTGCATAAGGTGGCTGGCGGGTGTCTGTCTCTCCCACCTTAGTTGGAGCGGAATCGATGAACAGGGCCCTTATGAAGGGTAAATAGAAGTTGACAAAATCACGTTGTGGTGATTCGTAGGTAAGAAAACGTTCTTGCTAGAACCCAATTGCAGCCACGTAAAAGATGCAACAACAATTAGAGGACGTCTAACTTGTTTTTGCAGCGATTGATCATGTGATGTGATATGGCCAGAAGTTGTGATGAATGATGAATTGTGATGTATGAGATCATGTTCTTTGTAATAGGATTCACGACTTGCATGTCGATGAGTATGACAACCGGCAGGAGCCATAGGAGTTGTCATTATTTTTTGTATGACCTGCGTGTCATTGAATAACGTCATGTAAACTACTT
>NW_021240373.1:0-651 GCF_002162155.2 Triticum dicoccoides | reverse complement strand
ACACTCATAGTTTTGGCCGATTCTAGCCCGTTTCATGGACTATTACTCACTGTTTTGGGGTCCGAGAGTGACTACCACGATTAACAAACCCTGGGATGCGTTTACGTATCGGTCATCAACACTGGCAGTTTTGGCCGATTCTGGCGCATTTCATGGACTATTACTCACTGGTTTGGGGTCATGGAGTGATTGCCACGATTAACAAACCCTGGGATGCGTCTATGTGTCGGTCATCAACACTGGCAGGTTTGGCCGATCCTGGCCCGTTTCACGGACTATTACTCACTGTTTTGGGGTCCCAGAGTGATTTCCACGATTAACAAATCTTGGGATGCGTTTACTTGTCGATCATCAACACTGGCAGTTTTGGCCGATTCTGGCCCGTTTCATGGACTATTACTCACTGTTTTGGGGTCCCAGAGTGTTTTCCACGATTAAAAAACCCTGGGATGCGTTTACGTGTCGGTCATCAACACTGGCTGTTTTGGCCGATTCTTGCTCGTTTCATGGACTATTGCTCACTGTTTTGGGGTCCCAGAGTGATTACCACGATTAACAAACCCTGGGATGCTATTACGTGCCGGTCATCAACACTGGCAGTTTTGGCTGATTCTGGCCCGTTTCATGAACTATTACTCACTGTTTTGGGGT
>NW_021240372.1:0-936 GCF_002162155.2 Triticum dicoccoides | reverse complement strand
GAGATGATGTATTACGAAACGAGTAAAGAGACTTGCCGGTAACGAGATTGAACTAGGTATTGAGATACCGACGATCGAATCTCGGGCAAGTAACATACCGATGACAAAGGGAACAACGTATGTTGTTATGCGGTCTGACCGATAAAGATCTTCGTAGAATATGTAGGAGCCAATATGGGCATCCAGGTCCCGCTATTGGTTATTGACCAGAGAGGTGTCTCGGTCATGTCTACATAGTTCTCGAACCCGTAGGGTCCGCACGCTTAACGTTCGTTGACGATATAGTACTATGTGAGTTATGTATGTTGGTGACTGAATGTTGTTCGGAGTCCGGGATGAGATCACGGACATGACGAGGAACTCCGGAATGGTCCGGAGATAAAGTTTGATATATGGATAATAGTGTTTGGTCACCGGAAGGGTTCCGGAAATCACCGGAAGGGGTTCCGGATGTTTCCCGAAATGTTTGGGTACGAGAACACTTTATTTGGGACAAAGGGGAAAGCCCACAAGGTTTTTGGAAAGCACAAAAGGAAGTTTTGCGGAGTCCAGGGGCCAGACGCCAGGGTCCCTGGCGTCTGGCCCTGGAGTCCGAGAAGGACTCTTGCCTTTCGGGTGAAACCGACTTTGTGGAGGCTTTTACTCCAAGTTTCGACCCCAGGGCTCAACATATAAATAGAGGGGCAGGGCTAGCACCAAAGACACATCAAGAAACACCAAGCCATGTGCCGGCAACCCCGTCTCCTCTAGTTTATCCCCCGTCATAGTTTTCGTAGTGCTTAAGCGAAGCCCTGCGGAGATTGTTCTTCACCAACACCGTCACCACGCCGTCGTGCTGCCGGAACTCATCTACTACTTCGCCCCTCTTGCTGGATCGAGAAGGCGAGGACGTCACCGAGCCGAACGTGTGCAGAACTCGGAGGTGCCGTGCTTTCG
>NW_021240371.1:0-727 GCF_002162155.2 Triticum dicoccoides | reverse complement strand
GAGCCAGCCCACCCCACCCCCACCCTCCATTGCTTGCCCTGCCCCTTTCCTTTCCCACCTTCTTCTTCCTCTGCTCCGGCAACGAAGCGCACCGCCGGCGAGTGATGTCTAGCTCGACTTCGGCCTCCCGCCAATCATGGACGCGGTATGGTCCACTGCCGTTGACAAGATGCCCCGATTGCCCGCGCATGGAGCCTCTGAAGCGTTTGACTTGTGTGAGGGAAGAAAATGGCAACCGTGGGCGCGAGTTTGTGAAATGCTTGAGCAAGCCACAGCCGGGGCAGGTTAGATCTATGTTCTTGACCAATCCTATGGTCTAATTTCTCCCGATTTCTTTCTTTTTTTCCTCGAATTAGGGCGGTGGATCTGGGTGGTGGATCTAGGATTCATGCGCCTCCGGCCCCCTGTTTTTCAGGTTCTGAAGAAATGTGGGCATTTTGAGTGGCTCGATGACTATGTTGAAAGGTTGAAATTGGAGGGATCAACCAGAACCCAAGAGCTCATTTTTGGGGGGCGGCTTGCCGCGGAACAAGCCCCCAATTTGGCGGACAGAGCCGATCCGATGATTCACAGTGCAGAACTGAAGTGTGAATTGAAGAAAATTGGCAAGCAACTAAAGCATCTGATCGATTTGAAGCAGTAAGCAAATATGATGGCTAGAGCATTTTATGGTTGTGTCATTGCTATGTGTTTATTTTACTCTATGTTCATCAATCGCTAGAATTTG
>NW_021240370.1:0-592 GCF_002162155.2 Triticum dicoccoides | reverse complement strand
AGAATGATATGATCTTTCACAGACAAAATCTTATAAACTTCTTGCAGGTTATCTACAGAGCTACAACATGGATGCGTACGTGGTCATTACTCACTCATACGGACCCCAGGGAGCCTTTGGTTACCAGGTGCAACCGATGGAAGATGATAGCACGAGCTATCTACAACTGGTTTGGATGGCGGTCCCATAATAGGATAGGTCTTTAGTCATCTTTTCCTGTTTTTCGCCGGTCCTAAATTTTGTATCATCATTTTTCTTGTGCTCCTTTTGCAGGCTATACAGAACTGTGAACTTTGTTTTGTTTGGCACTTTTTAATAAGATGGACGCATGCACCGTTCTGATGCAGAGTCCGGGAGTAATCCTCCTTTTTTAAATGTAATGCACTATATCAGTTTCAACACAGAAACAAATACTAAATGGTTCTTAAAATATAAATAATGAAATTTTAACCATGCAATCACC
Organism: Triticum dicoccoides; assembly: GCF_002162155.2. Classification (NCBI taxonomy): domain Eukaryota; kingdom Viridiplantae; phylum Streptophyta; class Magnoliopsida; order Poales; family Poaceae; genus Triticum; species Triticum dicoccoides. Next base: position 129 of record NW_021240370.1, on the reverse strand, counting down.
TTGCTAGTTCTATCAACAAGAGAAGCATAGTATAAATAATAGGTCAACTTTTCTACAAAAAACTCAAGTTCTCAATTTAGCCAGAGCTCATGTTGGAATTTTGTTACAAAAATGGATAAATAAAACCCG
>NW_021240369.1:0-400 GCF_002162155.2 Triticum dicoccoides | reverse complement strand
GCTAACTAGGACCCACCCTGGTGGGAGGCTGACTTGTGGGCCTACTAAGTTGACGGGGACGGAGGGCTTTGTCAACTTAGTCAATATGCACGATTCTAGCTCCAATGACCATACAATGTCCATCCAACGGCTATAGTGCTTCTTCAACCTCTGGTCTTCTTGCTCCAGCCGCCCAAACCAGCGCTGGTCGTGCCTCATGCTCCTGCCTCCCGTGGCCGGCTGCGATGCGGCGGAGGCCTCACCGCCCCCTACTACTCCCACCGCTGGCCAGGCCATCCCTCTACTCACCCACACCCCCTATTATTCTGTGTTGACGGCAGCCTCACACCGCAACGAACCAGTGAACCCTCGTACTCCTCTATGCGTGGGCATCCACTGCCGTGTCTTCCCCGGCTCCGCG
>NW_021240368.1:0-881 GCF_002162155.2 Triticum dicoccoides | reverse complement strand
ATGAAAAACTTGTGTGCGTTTTGAGTCAGGTATGTCTGTGCAGTCCGAATCTGAATCCAGAACGTGAGAGACTTGGACTCTATCTTCTCTTGGGCCAAAAGTGACGTGAGAGAACTTTTTGGACAGCAAATAAACATCTCTTTCTTCCTTATCTTCATATGTGGATTGTACAAATGTCCCATACACCTGCAATTAGACAAAACACAAAAGTGTGTAAAGTATTTTTGTTCTGGATAACATAAATAGATTATTGAATAGTTTGCACTAGAAATCACCTGACAAATATGCATATATGCAATATTTTTGGTCATATCCAAGGTAGTCATGTCCTCATCATCCTCCCCTTCTTGAAAATAAAGCCGTCCTCGGCGTTGCTTAATCTGAAATGTGGCTAACAAAAGAGACAAGGTGTACATGTTGCATATGTATATGTCATCCATTTTTACTTCCCTTGATTTTTGCATATATGACACATGAATAGATGAGTAACTTTCATAGTTCATAAAATCTAAAGCCAAAAAATTAGCACAAGAAGTAGAAGGCATGAAAATATTGCAACTCAGTTTGCACATATAAGTGAAGCTCTTATTTATTTCAAAAGATTGACAATGTTCATCATTAAACCATCCCAACATTGGTGAATAAACCTTACTTGCATCAAATTTACATGCTACAACATGCTTAAATAAGCAAACATGCAATAAGTCATTCAACACAGAATCATCACCAAGATTAGAGGTCATATCAAAATGATTATACATTGGTTCTTTTGCATCAATAGTTAATTCAATGGGTGCACTCAAAATTGTTGGTATTTCAGTTGTTTGATCACATGGCAAAGTCAAATTATCAACGTAGTCCTCTAAAATAGGTGGTGTGAT
>NW_021240367.1:0-1910 GCF_002162155.2 Triticum dicoccoides | reverse complement strand
TCAAAAAATAATATAAAAATTACATGACCCCTCAAATAATAACATACCGAAAATTCAAAAGGTATTTTTATCAAACACATCTTTTTGAACATTAATATTTTCTTTTCTTATAAATAAGTGACATATTCATAATTCTAATAAGTAGGGTAATATAACTTTATTACAAAATAATGTACATCTTAATTCAAATTCCTTTGTTTTTGCACACACTATTTTTAACTAGTATTACATTACTCAACTAAATTTACATTGTAATTCCTTCACACTTTGATGATGGAATATTTGCTCTGTTATTGCAACATATGTTCAAATGATGGAACATTTGATCTTTTTGCTTATTCAAATTATGCATTGATGGAATGTGTGAGAATGAACAATTATTAGTAACTTTACTAAACCCATGTACTATAATTCATGACAGCCAATTTGGAACATTGCCAGATTCAATATTTAGTATGATTGGCACATGGGCACAGCATGTTGCACTTGCCTACAGCATAGACAAGTGTTGCAGCATGTCTGAAGCTACAATGAAGTGCCATTTGTGATCATTGCACCACTGAAACAACAACTAAACATGAAGGAAGCATTCACCACCAATAAAGTTAAGGCCACACAAATATAGATAGCATTCTACGTTACCCCCACAGGTACCAGCTAGTTCACAACAGATCCTGTTCAGACACACAATACATTACATTATATTTGTAGTTCAGACCCAGATGCATCTTTCCAAAAGTAAAACATCATCAAATCTACTGATGATGAGTAGGGCTTCCAGCTTCTCATGATCAGCATGATGTAGGACTAGATGTTAGGGTTTCTCAGGACCTTTAGGAGGGCAGAGTGCTGAGCCCTGATCTTGTAGTCATCACCGGTGATCAATGTAGCCCGACAATATTCCATTAGATGCTCCGGTAACCCAGACCTGGGTTTGGGCTTGCTGCAGTAGGGGCAGCGGTACTTCTTCGTCCTCCAGTTGTAGTAGTTACCAGATCCTTGGGCCCTGATCTTCAAAAACTTCTTCTCTCCAAAGGACTCGACGTTCCCCTCGACCACATCATCTCCAAATTCATACTGCACACATTAATGACAGACATTAATACATTATGCATTCAAATACTATAAACATCTAACCCTAACTCAATGAAAAAATAACATTTCAACTAGGCCTTGCCTCGTACGGCTCATATTCATCACTGTCATATGGGTAGTACCCAGATGAGTCATACTTCCTCTTCTTGCCAACAAGATCCTCCTTCTGCTATATTGTCAACCAAGCAAATCATTTACAAGGAATTGAATTGCATTTCAAATAATGTCATTACAAACAAGTTCTGAATGAGCACTCATATGTCAGAATGACTGAAATATGATGAAGCCTAACTGGTATGATCTAATTAAAGTACCCTAACTCTAGCATCTAATTCAAATACACTAACTCCTAGATCCACTAGATCATCGAATCACAAAGTTTACTTAGATATATCATTGGATATAAATGAATCCAGTACAAATAACACTAATTCATACATCTAATAAAAGTATCATAACTCTTACTTCCACTGCATCATTGAGTCACACCATTTAATTACATTTATCTCTGCCTACAAATGAATCCAATACAAAAGAAACCTAACGAAACATCTAATTAAGAAACACTAACTAGTACCACTACAAGAAATATGTCAACTTGTGACCACCACTATTGGTCACCGAATGATCACAGGTTTCCATTTGTGACCTTTTTGTGACCAAAACCAGAAGGTCAAAACCTGGCCGTCGTAAACTGACATTTTTGACATTTCTTCTGGAATGGTCATAGACGTTTATGACCAAAATATGTCTACTGTGGCGTTTTGGTCACTAGCAACCTCCCCAGACCACGTAGGCATCCAGCGTGGCAAGCT
>NW_021240366.1:0-416 GCF_002162155.2 Triticum dicoccoides | reverse complement strand
GCCGGAAGACCTGTTATTATAATATCTTGATTGGAGAAGTTGGCCACCTCCCCATAGGGATTTCGTAGGATTTACCTCCGTAACTGTTCCTTATGGATTCTATTGCTCCCAAAGTCCGACCTTTTACTTGATGTTCTAGTTATCAAACCATATCTATGAATGGGTTACGCTAGCACATCAAGGAGAACATTAGAAGCGGAGTGCTAAATGTCTCTCGGTCGATCATCCAGATTTTATTTTCTTGGCCCCGCCAAGGGTGAAATCTGAGAAGGTGTTATCTTCCTTTGCATCTGCATCCTCCATCACCATTCATCATGGTAGTATGTTGTGTTGTCAGCACCCTTGACGCGGTTGTTGGTAAAACCTTGATGATTATGGAATTGCTCAAGTTCTTGAGAGCACGCGCAAGTGCTAGG
>NW_021240365.1:0-991 GCF_002162155.2 Triticum dicoccoides | reverse complement strand
CTCGACCTACTCTTCCTCCCCACCCCTCCAAGCAACACCAGGAGCCCTGCAGTGACGCCATCACCGCCATCTTCATCGCCACGGCCGGCGATCGCCGCCGTTCGATTCACCGCCGACAGGTCGCCCCCGAGCCCACTGAGACGCGCTCTGCAACCACAGTGAGCTCATGGACCGATTCCCCCTCCTCTCCTGCTCGCGTTCTTGCTCTAGCCCCGTTCCCCACCTCCGCCGAAGCTCGCCGCCGCCACGGCCGACGAGCTCCATGCTCCTGAGCTCGTCCGCTCGCCCGAGCATCACCAGCGTGCTCACCGCGCTCCTGCGAACCCGAAACACCCACGAGTGCTCCCTGCCATGCCCTATAGCGCCATCTCCGCGGTTGCCCGAACTCCGGCCGCCGCCTTTGAGCTCGCCGCCGTCGGTATAGGTCACCCCCGGCCTAACTGACCGCACCACTCGACGCGCGGGATCTTCAGCGTCACGTAGCTGCCCTCCGCCGGCCATTTGGTCGCCGGAGGAGGAATTCCGACCCCCTCCGCCGTCTCGGGCTTCACCGGCGACGAGCCGTGGGCCAAGTCCTACGAGTTTGACCCCAGTTGGACGCCCTGACTCAATGACAGGTGGGCCCAGCCCTGTTAGCTAATTAGGATTAGCACTAATCGAATTAGTTAAACTAATTACCCCCCCTGCTGACACTGACATGCGGGCCCAGGCTCTAATTAAACTTAGGTTAGTTAACTGTGTCACTGACGTGTGGTCCCCACACGTCAGGTTTGACCCGAGCCAGCCCCTGTTGACCTGTGACGTCATGCCAACGTCATGCTGACGCAATAATTCCTTTCTGGAATTTAAATAAATCTTAAATGATTTATTATTTTCAGAAAATGTCCAAAACTTCTAAAATTCATAGAAAATTAACCGTAACTCCAAATTAAATAAATTATATATGAAAAATTATCAGAAAAATTCAAGGAATCCATCTGTACCATTTTCA
>NW_021240364.1:0-631 GCF_002162155.2 Triticum dicoccoides | reverse complement strand
GGGTTGATTAACTATGGAAATCGCTTTGGGACCCCAAAATGGTGAGTAATAATCCAAGAAATGGGCCAGAATCGGCCAAAACTGCGAGTGTTGATGATCAACACGTAAACGCATCACAGGGTTTGTTAATCGTGGAAATCACTCTAGGACCCCAAAACAGTGAGTAATAGTCCATGACACGGGCCAAAATCGGCAAAAACTGCCAGTGTTGATGACCGACACGTAGACGCGTCTCAGGGTTTGTTAATCGTGGTAATAACTCTGGGTCCCCAAAACAGTGAGTAATAGTCCATGAAACGGGCCAGAATCGGCGAAAACTAGCAGTATTGATGACCGACACGTAGACGCATCCCAGGGTTTGTTAATCATGGAAATCACTCCGGGACCCAAAAACAGTGAGTAAGTCCATGAAACAGGCCAGAATAGGCCAAAACTGCCACTGTTGATGACCGAGACGTAAACGCATCCCAGGGTTTGTTAATCATGGAAATCACTCTCCGACCCCAGAACAGTGAGTGATAGTCCATGAAACGGACCAGAATCGGCCAAAACTGCCAGTGTTGATGACCGACACGTAGACGCGTCTCAGGGTTTGTTAATCGTGGTAATCACTCTGGAACCCCAAAATAGT
>NW_021240363.1:0-2256 GCF_002162155.2 Triticum dicoccoides | reverse complement strand
TATATATATATATATATATAAACTATAATTTATTTTGCTTCCTCCTGGTTTCCTGACATCACGGTCCCACACCATTGTCTACCTATGTACTCCCTCCTTTCTGGTTTATAGGGCTTATCTCAAAATTTTAGTTTTTCCATTTTATAAGGCTCAATTTGGTTGTTTTCCATCACATGTTCAGATTCCAAGGTGCATTAAATCATTGCATGCAAGTATTAAGAGAAAATTGACCAATGCATGTACTTTGTGCATGCATGCATTGCAATTAATGCATTGATAAACATAATTTTTTGAGGATTACAAGAGCATTAATTAGGTGCTTTTGCAAAACTAGAAAAAGTATTTCACCACTCGCCATCTACCTTGATTGGTGAGATTTTTGAATTGAGCATTATAAACCGGAAAGGAGGGAGTAGTCAATAAACGAGAGAATTGCACAAGAAGCGGCCGACGGCTGGGACCAAGCAGCTCGAGCAGTATTTGTGTTTTTAAGGTGTGAGCACTGCAGAGTTTTTCGATGTTTACCCCAGATATTAATTTTTCTAGTATGAACAACAACGAAAACATCGCTGCAGGTATTAACTGGGCGGGCTGTGGCCCGTCTAGCCCAGGCCAGATATCCAGCCCAGATATTAATTTTTTTCAAGCTGAAAATGGCTAGCCCAGCTATACTTTTTTTAGGAATACCCACGCAAGGTCAAGTTGTTATTCTCCGCCCCGCTGGGCTGCAAATCTTTCCTAGGAGGGATGCATTAGGCTTAACAATAAAATGGGCTTTAAGAAATAATAAATGGGATGTAATTATAAAAACTGGGTAGTAACTATAAAAAATGCACCAAACGGTGATTAGTTTATAAAATATTATTTTTGGAATATTGAAAATTTTAATTTCATTAATTATTGCGAGCAGAATGTTTCGTTGGATTTTTACGCAATATAAATTTATATTGAAATTGTATTTAATCTGACTAAAATTTCAGGATAAAAATATTCGGATCCCATCAAAATGTGGGAAATTTTATTGAATTCTGTTTTGAACGTTTGGTTGAAATGGGTTGTACTTTTAACAAACTGTAAATGGGCTGTAGTAAATTCCATTAGAATTCAAAAATGGGCTATACGTTCTTACAAATCTCAAATGGGCTATAAGTTCTCTGCCACACATTTCTAGCCTTACTAAGTTAACGTGTCCCCTAAAAAAACAGAGTTGACGGGTATGCAAGGCTTTGTCAACTTGTAGTCAACACACGGTTCTAGTAGCAGTGGTCGTTGGATGTCCATCCAACGGATGCCGTGCTTCTTCTTCAATCTCGGATATTCTAGCTTCACCCGCCCAAAAAATGATTCATCCCCCTGACATCTGGGGCGCACCGTTTCGGAAGCTGACCTGTGGGCCTACTAAGTTGACGTACCAAGGGCTTTGTCAACTTAGTAAATATAAACGATTCTAGCTGTAGTGATCGTACGATGTCCATCCAACGGCCGTCGTGCTTCTTCAACCTCTGGTCTTCTTGCTCCAGCCGCCCAAAGCAGCGCCGGTCGTGCCGCCTGCTCCTGCCTCCCATGGCCGGCTGTGCTGCCGCGGAGGCCTCACAGCCCCCTACTACTCCCACCGCTGGCCAGGCCATCTCTCCACTCACCCACCGACCCACACCCCCTGTTATTCTGCGGCAACGGCAGCGCAGCCGAACCAGTGAACCCTCGTACTCCTCTCCGCATGTGCATCCACTAGCACGTCTTCCCCGGCTCCGCATCGTCCCCTTCCTAGGCCTCGCCATCGTCCACCGCCGTGGTGCTCTCGGCGCGGCGTGGTCAACGTGGTCAAGGAACGACTTCCATCGGACGTGGACTGTACGTGGAGAGGCTGACAGCTGGGTCCACGGTAGCCGCAAGGAAGTGCCTCCTTATTACGCGCAAAATAATTATTCCTCCACCTGAAAACAGGGACCCACCGGACGGGCCACCGTATTTCGCGAAAAAAATGATTCGCCCCCTGACTGCTGGGACCCACGAGCTACATCTTCGCACGCAAGGAAGTGCCTCCGGAAAAAAAACGATTCGCCCCCCTGACTGCTGGGACCCACCAGCTACATCTTCGCACGCAAGGAAGTGCGTTCGAAAAAAATGATTCGTCCCCCGACTGCTGGGACCCACCAGCTACACCTTCGCACGCAAGGAAGTGCGTTCGGGCAAAAAAATGATTTGCCCCCTGACTGCTGGGACCCAGCAGCTGAACCTTCGCACGCAAGGAAGTGC
>NW_021240362.1:13944-16795 GCF_002162155.2 Triticum dicoccoides | reverse complement strand
GTCAAGCGGAAAGCTCAGATTCAGTGGTGAAGTTGGATTCCGATTCTTGAAGATTTTTATTTACGGCGGATATTCAAAACCAGTAGATCTGATGTTTGAGACAGGGTCCATGCCAAAGCTAGAAAAACTCGAGCTTAATTATATTCGCATAGTTGAAGCTAACTCTCTCGGCTTTGGAATTGAGAATCTCCCTTGCCTCACTAGTCTAAAATGCCTTGCTGTTGAGGGTGATGATGGCATTGTTGAAGCGGTGAAGACTGTCATTGAGAGAGGAGCCAGAACACATCCCAACCACCCTAGTCTAATCTTTCAGAGACGTTGAGTAAACAAGGCAATAACCGGGGAGTTGCTGCTGTTCGTCGTCCGGCCGGCATTGCATGTTCTGATGTTTAACAGTGTCTAGTCGCCGTGCTCTTTTATGAAGTAAGATTGTTTGCCCCTGTTACGCTCTGCTTCTTCTCAATAGTTCTCTCAACAATTCGGACGTTGTTATATATGTTTGCTTACGGTTGTTTACAGCTTAATATTAATATAAGCTTGTCAACTGGTATCTATCACTGTCAATTAAATATTTGATTTTACAGTTCATCTGTTAATCAATTGCAGTGGTAACTAGATCAGTGCTGGACGATTATTGGGCACTAGAGTGTTGTGGCTGATCTATGTTGTTGGAAACCATCTTGAGGCCAGATTAATTCCTGCTGTCAACAATCCCAGTTCAGGGTTGTCATTCAGAAAATGTGTGCTCTTTCTGAATTGGTAAAATTCCTTCAGGTTGTCTGTCTATCCCTCGAGGAGACCCGTCATTTGTACAACAGATTTACCGTCAGAGTTAGTTTAAAAATGATTAACAGATTGTCATTCAAAAAATGTGTATGTTGTTGTATGGTTGTTGTCTCTCCCGGCGTCCCTATTTAGCGTCTGCACGATTCCCTCCAGGTAGATTAACTGATTAGTACATATATGTGAGGTTCCGGCAGTTACTTAAACTGGATGAGGCCATTTTGTTCTTGCTTAGTTATTTCCTTCAGCGAGTTCTTCCACAAACTAGACATGAAGGAAGCTCAGTCCCCCTGTTGTAGTATCCTGAACTTAAAACAATTCATGAGCTCTTCTCGTTTTCTCGACGACTTCCATGATGTCATTGTTCGACGTGATTTTGTATCAAAGAAGAGAGGTTATTTAGTTTTGGTAGTATTAAAAAAATCATGGATGGCGTGGTTAACTTTTTTTTATTGTAGAAGATTTTTCTTAAGTGCAAGATACAAAGAAGAATATATGTGCATACAAGGGACTGGAGCATGCATGCATGCATGCCTATCTTTATACGTGGTGCATGGCAAAAGCAAAAGGAGTGCCTACGTATGACAAGCATGCATTGAAGACCAGGTATAGCAGCAACGTGCACCTCTTTGCCTGTACGCGGCAGTCGCCACGACCGGCACGTACAGCTACGTACAAATGCCCGTATGCTGGCCGGCAAGCGCGCGTACATACTTGAATAGTCGTATAATCAACAAAAAGAATGAAATGGTGAGCCTTCTAGACGGTCAGTGAGTCACACGCTTGGCAATCGAATCGGTCCACCTGCCGGCCACTTGGGTAGGAAATTTTGTACCTTGTTTTGCAGGAGTGGGCGTCAAGAAGATCAGCCGATGGATAAACATACGAAGCAAGATCAACAGGTTGCCGTCTATATCCCTTCCAAGGAAATCGGCAACGGCCGAACGGCTGCTGCGCGTCACGCAGCGCCTACCCCCTCCTGCCTATAAATACACTCACGCTGGGCCAGAGATGAGGAGGCACACATCCATCCACCACGCAGCACTTCCTTCATCCATCACGCTGAAACGCAGAAGCACCCGGAGGCTAGCAAGAGAGAAGATCTGAAGCCCGGCGAGACGCAAGAAGCTCTCTCACGTGGCGCCGGATTGCCGGCCGGATAAAGGACGCAGGCATCGACGCCGGCGTACACGGAGAGGAGGAAGCCGGCGTACGCCCATCTGCGAGCAAGGAACCTCGGCGGCAACAACATGAACGCTCGACTCACGTTCCAGGAAGGTAGTACTTTGATCTAACTTACCACTTCTTTTCTTGCTCCCCATATATAGAATGCATATACGGGGGAACTAGACAAACGATGCTGAACTGCCGAAGAGGAGGTTGCCTTGATCGGATCGGGCCGCCGCCCGAGATAGAGCCACCGGCGCAGTGGAAAACGATGACATGGAGGTCGACAACACCGGGGTCTCCATCACCGCTCACTCCACTTCAACACGATGGTGCCGTGGGACACGACGACATGGAGCATGCCACGATGCCGCCCACTATCGATGTCGTCAAGCCGGCCACATGGAGGTCGGCGGCGTGGAGATCGCCACCACCACTCGCGCCCACTTCATCACGATGGTGTCGCGAAAGATGACGACGGGGAGCACGCCACGACGTCGCCCACCAACGACGTTGTCGAGCTGGTGCCATGCACATTGATGGCATAGAGCTCGACGGAGGGATGCCTTTTGAGACGAAGATCGAGAGTTCGTCGGCACGCCCTTCGCCCACTTCATCACACACCGGTCATCAACCTTAGCATGGAGGACGACGCTTCGCCGGAGCTCATCTTCACCAAGCCCGCGCTATGGACGCTGACGCCACCGAGGTCGGTGTCACGGAGGTCGATGCCACGGTGGCCACCCCACTCATCACCGCTCGATGAGGACGATGCGTTGCCGGAGCTCATCTTCACCAAGCCCGCGCTATGTACGCTGACGCCACCGAGGTCGGTGTCACGGAGGTCGACACCACGGTGGCCACCCCACTCATCACCGCTCGATGAGGACGACGTGTCGCC
>NW_021240362.1:0-13934 GCF_002162155.2 Triticum dicoccoides | reverse complement strand
TGATTTTGTATCAAAGAAGAGAGGTTATTTAGTTTTGGTAGTATTAAAAAAATCATGGATGGTTTATTGTAGAAGATTTTTCTTAAGTGCAAGATACAAAGAAGAATATATGTGCATACAAGGGACTGGAGCATGCATGCATGCATGCCTATCTTTATACGTGGTGCATGGCAAAAGCAAAAGGAGTGCCTACGTACGACAAGCATGCATTGAAGACCAGGTATAGCAGCAACGTGCACCTCTTTGCCTGTACGCGGCAGTCGCCACGACCGGCACGTACAGCTACGTACAAATGCCCGTATGCTGGCCGGCAAGCGCGCGTACATACTTGAATAGTCGTATAATCAACAAAAAGAATGAAATGGTGAGCCTTCTAGACGGTCAGTGAGTCACACGCTTGGCAATCGAATCGGTCCACCTGCCGGCCACTTGGGTAGGAAATTTTGTACTGCAGGAGTGGGCGTCAAGAAGATCAGCCGATGGATAAACATACGAAGCAAGATCAACAGGAAGGTAGTACTTTGATCTAACTTACCACTTCTTTTCTTGCTCCCCATATATAGAATGCATATACGGGGGAACTACACAAACGATGCTGAACTGCCGAAGAGGAGGTTGCCTTGATCGGATCGGGCCGCCGCCCGAGATAGAGCCACCGGCGCAGTGGAAAACGATGACATGGAGGTCGACAACACCGGGGTCTCCATCCCCGCTCACTCCACTTCAACACGATGGTGCCGCGGGACACGACGACATGGAGCATGCCACGATGCCGCCCACTGTCGATGTCGTCAAGCCGGCCACATGGAGGTCGGCGGCGTGGAGATCGCCACCACCACTCGCGCCCACTTCATCACGATGGTGTCGCGAAAGATGACGACGGGGAGCACGCCACGACGTCGCCCACCAACGACGTTGTCGAGCTGGTGCCATGCACATTGATGGCATAGAGCTCGACGGAGGGATGCCTTTTGAGACAAAGATCGAGAGTTCGTCGGCACGCCCTTCGCCCACTTCATCACACACCGGTCATCAACCTTAGCATGGAGGACGACGCGTCGCCGGAGCTCATCTTCACCAAGCCCGCGCTATGGACGCTGACGCCACCGAGGTCGGTGTCACGGAGGTCGACGCCACGGTGGCCACCCCACTCATCACCGCTCGATGAGGACTATGCGTTGCCGGAGCTCATCTTCACCAAGCCCGCGCTATGTACGCTGACGCCACCGAGGTCGGTGTCACGGAGGTCGACACCACGGTGGCCACCCCACTCATCACCGCTCGATGAGGACGACGTGTCGCCGGAGCTCATCTTCACCAAGCCCGCGCTATGGACGTTGACGCCATCGAGGTCGGTGTCACGGAGGTCGACGCCACTGTGGTTGCCCCCACTCATCATTGCTCGATGAGGACGACGCGTCGCTGGAGCTCATCTTCACCAAGCCTGTGCTATGGGCGCTGACACCATCAAGGTTGGTGTCACGGAGGTCGACGCCACGGTGGTCACCCCCACTCATCACCGCTCGATGAGGACGACACGTCGCCAGAGTTCATCTTCACCATGCATGCCCGCGCCAAGGTGGCCGCCCCCACTCATCACTGCTCGACGAGGATGCCGGTTAGCCAGTCATGGTGCTCCCCACTGGATTCTTCACCAAGCCAGCTCTATGGAGGCCAACGGCACACAAGTCACCATCACCACTCACGTCCACCTTGTCTGGACGGTGTGGTTGACAGAGAGTTCGCCGAGATGCCGCCCACCGCTGACGCCGCCAAACCGGTGCCATGGAGGTGAACGCCATGGAGATCGCCATCATCACTCGCGACCGCTTCGACGCGACAGTACCGTGGAGGACGATGACACGGAGCGTGCCGAGACGCCGCCATGGTCAATGTCGTCAAGCTTGCACTATGGAGGTCGATGGCACGGAGGTCACCATCACCGCTTGAGTCCACTTCACCGTGATGGTATCGTAGAAGACGACGACACTATGCTCAATATTGCACGAGATGATGAATACTTCGTCGCATCGGAGAGATGCCATTCGAGACCTCGACACCGCGAAGATCACCGTCACACACACTTCGCCCACTTCATGGAGCCGGTGACATGGAGTACGAAGCCACAAAGCCGGTGACATGGAGTACGAAGCCACAAAGCAGGAGCCATATGGTTGTCGCTTTATTATATGTAATGCAATCGCGATGTAATGCTTTACTTTATCACTAAGCGGTAGCGATAGTCGTGGAAGCATAAGATTGGCGAGACAACAACGATGCTACGATGGAGATCAAGGTGTCGCGCCGGTGACGATGGTGATCATGACGGTGCTTCGGAGATGGAGATCACAGGCACAAGATGATGATGGCCATATCATATCACTTATATTGATTGCATGTGATGTTTATCTTTTATGCATCTTATCTTGCTTTGATTGACGGTAGCATTATAAGATGATCTCTCACTAAATTATCAAGAAGTGTTCTCCCTGAGTATGCAACGTTGCCAAAGTTCGTCGTGCCCAGACACCACGTGATGATCGGGTGTGATAAGCTCTACGTCCATCTACAACGGGTGCAAGCCAGTTTTGCACAAGCAGAATACTCGGGTTATACTTGACGAGCCTAGCATATGCAGATATGGCCTCGGAACACGGAGACCGAAAGGTCGAGCGTGAATCATATAGCAGATATGATCAACATAATGATGTTCACCAATGAAACTACTCCATCTCACGTGATGATCGGACATGGTTTAGTTGATTTGGATCACGTGATCACTTAGAAGATTAGAGGGATGTCTATCTAAGTGGGAGTTCTTAAGTAATATGATTAATTGAACTTTAATTTATCATGAACTTAGTCCTAGTAGTATTAGCATATCTATGTTGTAGATCAATAGCTCGCGTTGTTGCTTTCATATGTTTATTTTGATATGTTCCTAGAGAAAATTGTGTTGAAAGATGTTAGTAGCAATGATGCGGATTGGATCCGTGATCTGAGGTTTATCCTCATTGCTGCATAGAAGAATTATGTCCTTGATGCACCGCTAGGTGACAGACCTATTGCAGGAGCAGATGCAGACGTTATGAACGTTTGGCTAGCTCAATATGATGACTACTTGATAGTTTAGTGCACCATGCTTAACGGCTTAGAATCGGGACTTCAAAGACGTTTTGAACGTCATGGACCATATGAGATGTTCCAGGAGTTGAAGTTAATATTTCAAGCAAATACCCGAGTTGAGAGATATGTAGTCTCCAACAAGTTCTATAGCTAAAAGATGGAGGAGAATCGCTCAACTAGTGAGCATGTGCCCAGATTGTCTGAGTACTACAATCGCTTGAATCAAGTGGGAGTTAATCTTCCAGATAAGATAGTGATTGACAGAATTCTCTAGTCACCATCACCAAGTTAGTAGAACTTCGTGATGAACTATGATATGCAAGGGATAACGGAAACGATTCCCAAGCTCTTCGTAATGCGGAAATTGATGAAGGTAGAAATCGAGAAAAAACATCAAGCGTTGATGGTAGACAAGACCACTAGTTTCAAGAAAAGGGAAGAAGGAAGAAGGGGAACTTCAAGAAGAACAGCAAACAAGTTGCTGCTCAAGTGAAGAAGCCCAAGTCTAGTCCTAAGCCTCAGACTAAGTGTTTCTACTGCAAAGGTCTGATCACTGGAAGCGGAACTACCCCAAGTGATTGGCAGATAAGAAGGATGGCAAAGTAAACATAAAGTATATTTGATATACATGTTATTGATGTGTACTTTACTAGTGTTTATAGCAACCCCTCAGTATTTGATACTAGTTCAGTTGCTAAGATTAGTAACTCGAAACGGGAGTTGCAGAATAAACAGAGACTAGTTAAGGGTGAAGTGACGATGTGTGTTGGAAGTGGTTCCAAGATTAATATGATCATCATCGCACACTCCCTATACTTTCGGGATTAGTGTTGAACCTGAATAAGTGTTATTTGGTGTTTCCGTTGAACATGAATATGATTTGATCATGTTTATTGTAATAAGGTTATTCATTTAAGTAAGAGAATAAATTGTTGTTCTGTTTACATGAATAAAACCTTATATGATTACACACCCAATGAAAATAGTTCGTTGGATCTCGATCGTAGTAATACACATAATCATAATATTGAAACCAAAAGATGCAAAGTTAATAATGATAGTGCAACTTATTTGTGGCACTGCTGTTTAGGTCATATTGGTGTAAAGCGCATGAAGAAACTCCATGCTGATGGGCTTTTGGTATCACTTGATTATGAATCAGTTGATGCTTGTGAACCATGCCTCGTGGGCAAGATGACTAAGACTCCGTTCTTCAGAACAATGGAGCGAGCAACAAATTTGTTGGAAATCATACATACTGATGTATGTGGTCCGATGAATATTGACACTCGTGACAGGTATCATTATTTTCTGAACTTCACAGATGATTTGAGCAGATATGAGTATATCTACTTAATGAAACATAAATCTGAAACATTTGAAAAGTTCAAAGAATTTCAGAGTGAAGTTGAAAATCATCGTAACAAGAAAATAAAGTTTCTACGATCTGATCGTGGAGGAGAATATTTAAGTTACGAGTTTGGTGTACATTTGAAAAATTGTGGAATAGTTTCGCAACTCACGCCACCCGGAACACCACAGCGTAATGGTGTGTCCGAACGTCGTAATCGTACTTTATTAGATATGGTGCGATCTATGATGTCTCTTACAGATTTACCGCTATCGTTTTAGGGTTATGCTCTAGAGACGGCCGCATTCACGTTAAATAGGGCACCATCAAAATCCGTTGAGACGACGCCTTATGAACTGTGGTTTGGCAAGAAACCAAAGTTGTCGTTTCTTAAAGTTTTGGGGTGTGATACTTATGTGAAAAAAGTTTTCATCCTGATAAGCTCATACCCAAATCGGAGAAATATGTCTTCATAGGATACCCAAAGGAGACTGTTGGGTACACCTTCTATCACAGATCCGAAGGCAAGACATTCGTCGCTAAGAATGGATCCTTTCTAGAGAAGGAGTTTCTCTCGAAAGAAGTGAGTGGGAGGAAAGTAGAAAACTTGATAAGGTAATTGTACCTTCTCCCTTATTGGAAAGTAGTTCATCACAGAAATCTGTTCTTGTGACTACTACACCAATTAGTGAGGAAGCTAATGATGATGATCATGTAACTTCAGATCAAGTTACTACTGAATCTCATAGGTAAAACAGAGTGAGATCCGCACCTGAGTGGTACGGTAATCCTGTTCTGGAAGTCATGTTACTAGACCATGACAAACTTGAGAACTATGAGGAAGCGATGATGAGCCCAGATTCCGCGAAATGGTTTGAGGTCATGAAATCTGAGATATGATCCATGTATGAGAACAAAGTATGGACTTTGATGGATTTGCCCGATGATCGGCAAGCCATAGAAAATAAATGGATCTTCAAGAGGAAGACGGACGCTGATAGTAGTGTTACTATCTACAAAGCTATAATTGTCGCAAAAGTTCTTCGACAAGTTCAAGGTGTTGACTACGATGAGAGTTTCTCACTCGTATCTATGCTTGAGTCTGTCCGAATCATGTTAGTAATTGCCGCATTTTATGAAATCTGGCAAATGGATAAACAAAACTGCATTCCTTAATGGATTTATTAAAGAAGAGTTGTATATGATGCAACCAGAAGGTTTTGTCAATCCGAAAGGTGCTAACAAAATGTGCAAACTCCAGCGATCTATCTATGGACTGGTGCAAGCATCTCGGAGTTGGAATATACGCTTTGATGAGTTGATCAAAGCATATAGTTTTATACATACTTGCGGTGAAGCCTGTATTTACGAGAAAGTGAGTGGGAGCACTACAGCATTTCTGATAAGTATATGTGAATGACATATTGTTGATCGGAAATAATGTAGAATTATTCTGTAAAGCATAAAGGAGTGTTTGAAAGGATTTTTTCAAAGAAAAACTTCGGTGAAGCTGCTTACATATTGAGCTTCAAGATCTATAGAGATAGATCAAGACGCTTGATAAGTTTTTTCAATTACATACCTTGACAAGATTTTGAAGTAGTTCAAAATGGAGCAGTCAAAGAAATAGTTCTAGGCTGTGTTACAAGGTATGAAATTGAGTAAGACTCAAAGCCCGACCACGGCAGAAGATAGAAAGAGAATGAAAGTCATTCCCCATGCCTCAGACATAGGTTCTATAAAGTATGCCATGCTGTGTACCAGATCTATTGTATACCCTACACTGTGTTAAGCAAGGGAGTACAATAGTGATCTAAGAGTAGATTACTGGACAGCGGTCAAAATTATCCTTAGTGGAATAAGGAAATATTTCTCAATTATGGAGGTGACAAAAAAGGTTCGTCGTAAAAAGTTACATCGATGCAAGTTTTGACACAGATCTGGATGACTCTAAGTCTCGATCTAGATACATATTGAAAGTGGGAGCAATTAGCTAGAGTAGCTCCATGCAGAGCATTGTAGACATAAAATTCGCAAAATACTTATGGATCTGTATGTGACAGACCCGTTGACTAATATTGTGTCACAAGCAAAACATGATCACACCTTAGTACTCTTTGGGTGTTAATCACATAAATGATGTGAACTATATTATTGACTCTAGTAAACCCTTTGGGTGATGGTCACATATCGATGTGGACTATGGGTGTTAATCACATGGTGATGTGAACTATTGCTGTTAAATCACATGGCGATGTGAACTAGATTATTGACTCTAGTGCAAGTGGGAGACTGAAGAAAATATGCCCTAGAGGCAATAATAAAGTTATTATTTATTTCCTTATATCATGATAAATGTTTATTATTCATGCTAGAATTGTATTAACCGGAAACATAATACATGTGTGAATATATAGACAAACAGAGTGTCACTAGTATGCCTCTACTTGACTAGCTCGTTAATCAAAGATGGTTATGTTTCCTAACCATGGACAAAGAGTTGTCATTTGATTAACGGGATCACATCATTAGTTGAATGATCTGATTGACATGACCCATTCCATTAGCTTAGCACCCGATCGTTTAGTATGTTGCTATTGCTTTCTTCATGACTTATACATGTTCCTATGACTATGAGATTATGCAACTCCCGTTTGCCGGAGGAACACTTTGGGTGCTACCAAACGTCACAACATAACTGGGTGATTATAAAGGAGCATTACAGGTGTCTCCAAAGGTAGATGTTGGGTTGGCGTATTTCGAGATTAGGATTTGTCACTCCGATTGTCGGAGAGGTATCTCTGGGCCCTCTCGGTAATGCACATCACATAAGCCTTGCAAGCATTACAACTAATATGTTAGTTGTGAGATGATGTATTACGGAACGAGTAAAGAGACTTGCTGGTAACGAGATTGAACTAGGTATTGGATACCGACGATCGAATCTCGAGCAAGTAACATACCGATGACAAAGGGAACAACGTATGTTGTTATGCGGTCTGACCGATAAAGATCTTCGTAGAATATGTAGGAGCCAATATGGGCATCCATGTCCCGCTATTGGTTATTGACCGGAGACGTGTCTCGGTCATGTCTACATTGTTCTCGAACCGTAGGGTCCACACGCTTAAAGTTACGATGACAGTTATTATGAGTTTATGCATTTTGATGTACCGAAGTTTGTTCGGAGTCCCGGATGTGATCACGGACATGACGAGGAGTCTCGACATGGTCGAGACATAAAGATCAATATATTGGAAGCCTATATTTGGACATCGGAATCGTTCCGGGTGAAATCGGCATTTTTCCGGAGTACCGGGGGGTTAGCGGAACCCCCCCCCCCCGGGGGGGGTTTATTGGGCCTACATGGGCCTTGAGGGAGAAGAGGGAAGGAGGCAGGAGGTGGCCGCGCGCCCCTCCCCTTCCTAGTCCGAATAGGACAAGGGAAGGGGGGCGGCGCCCCCCCCCCTTTCCTTTCCTTCCTCTCTTCCTCCTCTTTCCCCCCTCTCTCTCCTTGTCCAACTAGGAGTCCTACTCCCGGTGGGAGTAGGACTCCCTCCTGGCGCGCCCACCTTGGCCGGCCGCCCCTCCCCTTGGCTCCTTTATATACGGAGGCAGGGGGCACCCTAGGACACACAAGTTGATCCTCGTGATCGTTCCTTGGCCGTGTGCGGTGCCCCCTGCCACCATATTCCACCTCGGTCATATCGTTGTAGTGCTTAGGCGAAGCCCTGCGTCGGTAGAACATCATCATCTTCACCATGCCGTTGTGCTGACGGAACTCATCCCCGAAGCTTTGCTGGATCGGAGCCCGGGGAGCGTCATCGAGCTGTACGTGTGCTAAGAACTCGGAGGTGCCGGAGTAACGGTGCTTGGATCGGTCGGATCGGGAAGAAGACGTATGACTACTTCCTCTACGTTGTGTCAACGCTTCCGTTGCGATCTACAAGGGTACGTAGATCATACTCTCCCCTCTCGTTGCTATGCATCACCATGTTCTTGCGTGTGCGTAGGAATTTTTTTGAAATTACTACGTTCCACAACAAAGATATAACATGTGACTGAGCTTACTTTTGCAGAGATTGTTAGAGAAAATGAAGTAAACAGGTGTACGGTACAAACCGGGCACAATGGCAGAGGAGGAAGAAAATCTGTATGGACAGAATAGTGAGTCCAGGTATGAAAACAAGTATCCTCAAAAAGAATTTCAGTATGATGACAAACACACACCTAATGGCCGAAATGGCAGTGGGCATTATGATTTGGATTCTGAAGAAGGGGATTCGTTCAAATTCAGTACTGGTCACTTGAGTAGTTTTAAAGATGAGAAGGAGGATCCTATAGATGTCCCAGAGCAGTCAGACAAAAAAGAAGCATCATCTCTAAAAACCGATGAAATAGAAGCTACAAGATGGCAAGTCCCTCAAAATGAGCAAGAAGTGTCATAGGCCTTGTCAGATGGTAATAGCGAGGTAGAAGAGAAGAAGATGGTGATTCCAGCGAAGTGAAAGCGGTGTGCGTCAAAGTACACGAAATCCCCTTATGTTAAAAAGACTCCGAGAAAACGTGTGAAACATTCCGCGAAAACGAGTAAGTTAAAAATGTATGAATATATTTTTGGAAATTATGTAGTACAAATTTGTACTTTAACTTTATTGACTTGTGTTGAAGAACTGTTTAATGAAACAACCCCTCAATTTGCTCATTCTGTGGATGATATGGTGCATGCCGCTGTGCAGTACGTGAAAGCGTACGAGTACTCACCAAAACATAAGAACCATGAAATATTCAACAACGGTAAAGATGAAGGACTTTCTGCGGCAAGAGTTTGCCAGATACTTAACCATGCATGGATATCCGGTGATGTATGTATTTTTATTGTCATGCTTATGTCATGCGTTAAGTATGTTGCATCCATGTTAATTTTACTCATTTATTTCAGGTAATTAACGCTTATGCGACGTACATATCGGATTCAAGTATCGTCAAAGACAGGTATATTGTACCCACGTATAGATCTTACTGGTTATTGAACACTCGGTCAAAGTCAGTAAGACGAGGGAAGTCGGTAGACGATCCAGAAGGTTTAGCACATGCAAATGAACCTCTCAATAGATGCATGACAGAATATTTTGCAAAACTGAAGGTACCGTTTGTATTGCAGAATTGTATTTTCGTTACTATCTTATGTGAAAGCCGAGCTTACTAACAATATTTAAGTTGAGAAATAGGCTTATTTTGCTTTAAATAAGGATAAAAACCATTGGATTACATGTGTTTTGCACACCAGAAAGAAAGAGTTCCAAATTCTTGATTCTTTGAGGGGGGAAGTAAATATCTCTGAAGCTACCAGGAAATTCGTTGAAAATTTTGTAAGTTTCGTATTCATGTGTGTACAATTAACCATATAATTTGTTTACCGTATATAGTCAACATGTTCATATTTTTTTGTCAGAGAGAGCAACTTGCAGGAGATATTCAAGATGCAAATGACAGTGCTATTATGTCGTTCCCGGATGTGTCCGCATGGCCTATAGTCCCCTACGACATGCCTCAACAAGAAGATGGGTGAGTTACATGTAGCATGTGCTTTTGAAATATATTAATTGATCAAGTGCTATCTTACTTAACGTGCTTTCAAAAATGTACTTATGTTTTTTTAACACAGGAACTCATGTGGACTGTTCGTCCTTCGCTGTTTTCAATATTGGGACGGAGAAAAATTTATTACTCCTATTTCTCAAGTGGGTACATTTTAAGTATGAAAAATTAGTACATTATATCATATATAAGTGATGAAAATAATATTATTTTTATTACTTTTCAGGAATCTATTGATAGTTTGAGAGAAAGAATGATAGCTAGAATTATTATGTTCCCCGAAAATAAGCTTACAGAAGTGAAGAACAAAGTAATTCGACTTGCGAAGAGGAAACAAAAATAAAAATATCATACGACAATTCTACGTGATTGTTGAAATATTATTTGTTCATGACTGAGAATTGTGTGTGGATGCTTTATTTTTTTATGTGAGTTTCAAATATTTTTAGCATGTCAAGTTTATGTACCCTGGTAAATTTATTAAAAATACATTTTATCATTTCTTATTTTATTATTTAATTTATAATTTATGTTCAATGAGTGTTCTGGCGAATATATGATTTGAGGTTTTAAAATACTCCGATGATATATGATGACGATATCTCAGAGGCGAGCGCCGCCCGCGCCGCACGTTCGCCGCTACATGGCGCACGTGGGCCGCGTCATCTGGCCAACGGGCCCGCGCCGCGCGTCGCCCCAGGGTTGGCCGTTGCCGGTACCGAGGCTGATTCTACATCGGCCCGCGTGTGCCCCTCTGCGCCCGAGGGCGGCGTCAGCCTCGGGATCGCCCTCCGCGGCGCCTACTGGCGGCTGTGCAGCGCCTCGGGATCGTCCTCCGCGGCGCCTACTGGCGCCTGTTAACGTTATTTTTTGAAAATTAAAGCAACCGACGGCTGTGAAGCACCTCTGATTGCCCAACATGCATGATTTATACACAAAATCATATATTTGTACGAAAAAATGTATATGATACATATCATGTTAAATTTGTATAACGCATAACATATTATAACGTAAAATTTGTATGTCGCATATCATATTAAGAACAACGAGTATAGTACCAACAAATATGACATAAATAAACACCGATTACAAGTCTCCCGTATCAATGTAACGAAACAAATATGTAAGTACTATTCTTTAAGACAACCAAATAAATCGTCAACTGTAATCAGAAGTTGTTCTTTTTATTCAAACATTTCTTTGCTATGATCATCATGCCATGTTCCTAGATAGAAAGATTGTAATATACTTCAAAATTTTGTAAAGTATTAACTAAACAAGAAAAAAACATTAATAAAATGGTGTGCACATACTTTGGATTCTGAGGACAATTGTT
Organism: Triticum dicoccoides; assembly: GCF_002162155.2. Lineage (NCBI taxonomy): Eukaryota > Viridiplantae > Streptophyta > Magnoliopsida > Poales > Poaceae > Triticum > Triticum dicoccoides. Next base: position 2,517 of record NW_021240362.1, on the reverse strand, counting down.
TTTGAAATGACCTTTTCCTCTGCATAAACCGCATAGACGTATAGGAGGTTTCTCATCAAAACTTTTGGGTCTATCGTTTGTAGTCACGCCAGGTTCCTTACCACGGCCTTTGTTATTCTGCCCTTTCGGTGCTCCTTTCGTATTGATTTTTTATGGATCACCAACAAAAACATGATTTTGATTCGGCACAAAAGCATCATCATGTGCAACTCTATGCTGTCTCACATAATCTTCCTCCTGAACATCCTTATTTGCTATCACATCCTCCAGAGCAGCCTTCAGTTTATCAAATAGAAATGGTTTATGACATGCCGCATGATTTTCTTCTGCAGACAAAATAGTCAACTCACTGTACTTAGTTCTCTCCTCAGTACCTGCCCATCCCCATGCGAAGAGATCGCTAGTGCATTTCATGGGCAGTCCACCTCTAGCATTCTTGCTGAATCTTCACAGCACTAAGCACCTAGGTAAGTCCTGCACGTTCAACCTGGCTAAAACATAAAGAACATGTTTGCATGGAAGACCTTTACGTTTCATACTATCACAACTGCACTTCACTGTTTCTTCTGAATTACTAGGTGTATAGTCCACTTTAAATCTTAGTTGCCTGTTATTTTTCCATGCCACTATGAATCTCCTACTGACGGCTCCACTCAGTCTATCTATGATCTCAAGATCCGCTGCCTTCTTCATTTCTTTCTGCAAGAGGTAAAAGTTCACCGCAGTGAAGTCATAGGCAGCGGCTTTTTCAATGCATTTGAACTCGTCGAGTACTGCTACAGGGAGTGTCTGTGTGGACAGGCAGTCGTCGTGTGACTCGTTCTCACGGAGCCGAACAATGCAGTTCTCATAATGCACAACCATATCAACAATTGTCATGCCAGAGTCAAGATGCATATGAAGGCAAGAGTTCAGACTCTCGCTCCTCTAGTTACTCCGCATACCAAGGAAGAACCTACCGGTGAGATATGACACAACCCAAAGCCTTTTCTTCTGGTACATCCTACGCAACCATGTTTCAGTTTTCTCCGACTCCCATTTAGCTCTAAAAGCTGCCCATCTCGCCTCAAACTCATCATGTGTAGTGGCATAATAAATAAGAGACCTGAACTCCTTAAGGGACTTGTGGTGGAGGTGTTTCTGCATGTTTTTCTCCATATGCCACGAACAAAGTCGATGCCACACGTCAGTAAGGACCTTCCTGACGGCCCTTATCATGGCTACGTCTCCGTCAGTAATTACAGACCTCGGCTTCTTCTGACAATGAGCTCTTAAGAAGGTATGCAACACCCAAACGTATGTATCCTCCATCTCATCTGACACAACTGCACAACCGAACACAGTGGTGCAATGATGATTGTTTAGACCAACAAAAGGTATGAATGGCATTCCGTACCTATTCATCTTGTAAGTGCTGTCGAAGACGATTACATCACCAAAGTCAAGGTAATCCCGACGTGACTGAGAATCACACCAGAACATGTTCTTCAGTTTTCCTTTTGCGTCAACAGTGTGCTCAAAGAAAAAGTCTGGATCCCTTGTCTTTCTCGTCATCATGATACCAATCGCAGTGTCAACATCACCCTTTGCTAGCAGCTTCATTTTCTCCCTATAACACATGTTATAAAGCTTCCTCCTCCCGAAACCAGCCAGTGCATATGATCCATACCTACTAACGAAGTTGTCATAAATCCAATGTTTTTTGAGGCCAGCACCTGCCATTGCTAAGATCTCGAGCTTCTGGTATTCCTTTATCTGATTATGAGATCAAAAATATATAACTTCATCTGGTCTAGCAAGAGTGTGACTATGATCATCGCTGAAACTGCTGACATACCAAATGGAGCGCTCTCTGTCAACCTTCACAGTTAGATGGGCCTCGCAATAGCACTGAGTCTCCGCTCTCAGCCTGCGCTTCTTCCCTTCCATGGTACAAAACTTGGCCTGTCGTTTCCCAGACCTTGAACAGAGAAACCTCCTCAACCACCTACGTGCGTCGATACCCTTACTATATTTCAAGTTGTCCCTCCTAATGCTGAAGCCACGCTTTTTCGCATAGTCGTTATAGAAATCATATGCCTGCTCGTCTGTCCTGAACGTCGTGGACATCACCGTCCAATGCATGTCCAGTGATTCTTGCTGGTATTCATCGTACCCAGTATCAAAATTTCACTCATCACCATCGGCATCATCATCGTTTTCGCACGCGTCACCATCCTCTTCCTGAAAAAAATACAAACAACCGTATGTGTCAGTAAGTAGTTGTATAAGGACTATCATATGTATTCACTTTCCACTACTTACTTTGCTCGAGCTGTCATTATAAGATGCATCGATATCGTTTTCGTCATTGGCATCATCGAAAAAATTCCACTGATAGTACCCTTCCACTTCCATCTGCGCAAATTGTAAATATGATATATAAGACTTGATGCGTATTTAATTTCACTTTAAAATAACCTACATAATTCTAAACCTACATGGCTTCCGCTTTCAGCATATGAATCATCTACATCC
>NW_021240361.1:0-411 GCF_002162155.2 Triticum dicoccoides | reverse complement strand
GTCTTCAGGATTATGTGATGCTTGGGCTTCTTCCAGCTTTAGCTCTAGATGAGCACATTCAGATGAAAGATCAGCAAAAACTATCTCCCTAGCAGATGGAAGGTAGCCATTCAATATCAGCATAAAAAACCTGAGAATAATAGCTTCGGCGTGCTTGGACACATGTTTGTTCTCTCTGGCCAGGAAATATCAAAAGTTGCTACGGGCAAAAGCCGGATGACCGTGCATTGCCATGTAATAATAGAAATATACGCATTTATCAAATTATTATTTTAATTCAGAAATACGTGTTAAGCATGGTGGCATCTGGTTTCATCAAATAGCAACAAATTCAAACTCTCTTCGGCTTCTTTCTTTACTGAAAATGGTTTTCGCCCCGCTTTATATATAAAGCAACAACCACACATTACA
>NW_021240360.1:0-632 GCF_002162155.2 Triticum dicoccoides | reverse complement strand
ATTCACCATTGTAAGCTGACCAACAGTGAATGGAAGTGCATTGAGGATCGTTTTGAGAAGAAACTGAGCTACTGGAAGGGCAAATTGATGTCATACGGAGGCCGATTAATTCTTACTAATTCGGTTCTCACGAGTATGCCCATGTTTCTCTTGTCCTTTTTCTAGATACTAGTTGGAGTTCGGAAAAGGCTGGACTTCTATCGATCCCGCTTCTTCTAGCAGAGTGATGAACTGAAGCAAAAATACAGACTCGCCAAATGGGATATTATTTGTAGATCAAAAGACCAAGGGGGTCTGGGTATTAAAAATCTTGAGGTGAAGAACATATGTCTTCTTAGTAAGTGGCTGTATAAGTAATCTGTTGAGACAGAGGCCACATGGGCGCAGATTCTGCGTAGTAAGTACGTTCATTCCAAAAATTGTCCCAGGTGACAGTGAGGCCGACAGACTCGCCCTTCTTGAAAGGACTGACGAGAGTTAAATCAGTTTTTTTCAATAGGACAAAGTTTATAGTCGAAAACGGTACCACTACGAGATTCTGGGAGGATACATGGCTAGGGGAAACAACCCTCGCGCTTCAATATCATTCCCTTTATAGCATTGTTCAACGAAGAGACGCTTACGTTGCGACA
>NW_021240359.1:0-1068 GCF_002162155.2 Triticum dicoccoides | reverse complement strand
TGTTCCCCTTATTACAGAAGCACTTAGTCTCGGGTTTGGGTTCAACCTTGGGTTTCTTCACTAGAGCAGCAGCTGATTTGCCGTTTCATGAAGTATCCCTTCTTGCCCTTGCCCTTCTTGAAACTAGTGGTTTCACTAACCATCAACAATTGATGCTTCTTCTTGATTTCTACTTTCGCGGTGTCAAACATCGCGAGTATTTCAAGGATCATCATATCTATCCCTGATATGTTATAGTTCATCACGAAGCTCTAGCAGCTTGGTGGCAATGACTTTGGAGAAACATCACTATCTCTGGAAGATCAACTCCCACTCGATTCGAGTGATTGTGGCACTCAGACAATCTGAGCACAAGCTCAACGATTGAGCTTTTCTCCCTTAGTTTGCAGGCTAAGAAAAATCGTCGGAGGTCTCATACTTCCTGACGTGGGAACGAGCCTGAAATCCCAATTTCAGCCCTCGAAACTACATGGTGCAACTTTAGGGGATCTTGTACCCTACGTGGTGAGCTTACTTTAGGGGATCAGTTTTGGTGGTTAGGTTAATGCAACTACATGGTGCTTCATTGCAAACAGGCTGTGAGATCTGCTGACCTTGTACCCTACGTGGTGAGCTTACTAGCTACAACTTACATATGATCACACCAATCACACAAATAAAACAATACTAAATCTCGACAAACTGGACAACGATGATCAAGTTCTTGATCTAAAACCTTCCAAGTTGTTGAGGAGCCTTGTCTACTTCAACATTGCTTGTATATGCTTGTGCACAAACTTGGAGTAAGCATCCACTTCCTACCGCCTAGTCTTAAACCCTTTGTAGGAGTTCCTTGGGTAATGGTTGACTTGTTCTTCGCATGTGTCCCGTGAACTATAAGCCCCTAGAACCCTTCCTTGGTACACCACATACCACTTCTCCTACCATGACAGAAGAACAACAATTCAAGTAGCAAGCAATGGAGCATAGTAGACATGTAACATAAGAAAGCATGCATGATCATAGGGCATGGCAAGTTTATCCTGCCACTATTAAGGTGTCATCCTACCACCAAATCCAAAAGAGGGT
>NW_021240358.1:0-1985 GCF_002162155.2 Triticum dicoccoides | reverse complement strand
GTTTATTTGCCACCAAATCTGATATTGATGAGCTAGATTTCAGCAAATCTGTTTGCTATGCTTTTGTGTGCAAAGAGGCATTATTTTCATTCGAGGACGTGGCTTCCTCTTTGCCTCCTGCTATCACTAACATTTTGCAGGAGTTCGCTGACGTCTTTCCACAAGACGTGCCACCGGGATTACCACCTATTCGAGGGATTGAGCATCAGATCGACTTAATTCCCGGTGCTTCACTGCCAAACCGTGCGCCATACCGTACCAATCCAGTGGAGACGAAGGAGATTATGCGTCAAGTACAAGAGCTTCTCGACAAAGGTTATATACGCGAATCCCTTAGTCCTTGTGCTGTTCTTATTATTCTAGTGCCAAAAAAGGATGGTACATCGCGTATGTGTGTTGATTGTAGAGGCATTAATAATATTACTATTCGTTATCGTCATCCTATTCCTAGGCTAGATGATATGCTAGATGAATTGAGTGGCTCTACAATATTCTCCAAAGTTGATTTGCGTAGTGGATACCATCAAATTCGTATGAAATTGGGGGATGAATGGAAAACAGCATTTAAAACTAAGTTTGGATTATATGAGTGGTTAGTCATGCCTTTTGGGTTAACTAATGCGCCTAGTACTTTCATGAGACTAATGAACGAAGTTTTACGTGCTTTCATTGGACGATTTGTGGTAGTCTATTTTGATGATATACTGATTTATAGCAGATCTTTGGAAGAACATTTGGAACATTTACGTGCTGTTTTTATTGCTTTATGTGATGCACGTTTGTTTGGTAACCTTGGGAAGTGCACCTTTTGCACCGACCGAGTATCTTTTCTTGGCTATGTTGTTACTCCATAGGGAATTGAAGTTGATAAAGCCAAGATTGAAGCTATTGAGAGTTGGCCGCAGCCCAAAACGGTCACACAAGTGAGGAGTTTTCTTGGCCTCGCTGGATTCTATAGGCGTTTTTGATGAGGACATCAATACCATTGTTACACCCGCAGCCCCTGCTGCTATACATACTGGACCAATTACTAGAGCTCGCGCACGCCAACTAAATTACCAGGTACTTTCGTTTCTTGGTACTGATTCTAATGTTCATGAGAATATGATGCTGCCTAAATTGGATACATTTGTTTTGCTTCCAAATGAAGGGCCTAGCTTGGAGAAGGATGAACATTGGAGCAAGAACAAGCATGGAGATGATGGCATGCGCAAGGGGAACAAGAACAGAGTTACAAGTGATGATTTCAGGTCTTTGAAGCCTCCATAACGAGCGCATGAAGCCTTGGACGAAATATACAAGATGTCACTTCATAAATTTCGTCCAAAGGCTATTATAGGTGCTGCGTCACCTTTTATTGGGCCAGGCCCATGTAATTTCGAAATACATAAGTATAGGCTATTTTTAGAGTCCGTATGTGTGGGGAAACAAGAGATAGGGTTGATTTCGGACCCCAACACCAAGGGCCACGAAATTCCCCCTCTCTTCCTCCATATATACAGCCCTTAGGGCACCGTTTAGACTTTGGGTTTTGTTTAGATTAAAAGTTCGCTATAGCTGCAATTTCGCGTACTTCGTTTGTGTTTAACGACCAGACAAAGGCGTCACAGTACCCCACCTTGACCAATAAAGCTTTCATCTTATATTCGCAATATCCAGATTGTAATATTAGTTTCTTGCTTGTTCTTCGTTTGCTCGCAGGAAACAGACCCTCGTGGTCAGGTTGATTGTGCTCCGGCGTGGTCAATAACCTCTCAGAGTTGGTTTAGTGATTGCTAAGGCGCGACATCCTGGCACGTTCGTAGTCGGATCGTCAAAGTCGACTTCCACCAAAGCGATATCCATCATCTCATCGAAAGACGGGACACCTTTGCCTCTATCAAGTGGTATCAGATTTCTAGGTTGCTCGGTGAGATTTTACAGTTTTTCGTAGTTTAGATCGAGTCTGTTCTTCATACCTACAGTCCACGAAAAAGCCAAAAAAA
>NW_021240357.1:0-1450 GCF_002162155.2 Triticum dicoccoides | reverse complement strand
AAAAAAAAAGCTTGTCGTTGTGCGTGTGTGTGCACATACGCAAGAAAAAGCTGCCGCTCGCTAATAAGCTGTAACAATATACCTACTTTACTAAATTAACTTCTCCCAGTTGCAATCTAGCATGCGATTTGGGGTGTCTTCTATTGCCTTGTCCATTTGCTATCTCGTATTGCTGGTACACTGCATCTGCCCCTCTACTCATCTACAACACGCATGCTATGGGTGGTTAAGTTCCAACCCATTTTTCTAAGCAGTTGTTAGCGCGAAAGATTGTTTTAATTTGCAGAGGAACTAGTGGCAAAGATGATTCCATTCCACTAGTAGTACATTTGAGGACGTAGAGCACTAACTTTGTCATAGGCTTCCAGCTCTATATTCGTACAAACTTCGTACTCTGAAGGTGTACTATACTGATCATTGGGGTGCACTACCCTACATGTGTTCCTGAAGTCATACCAAATGGATCGAACTCTAGAATACGTAGTGCAGGTCAGATCAGCCAATAGCAACACACTGACTGAACAAAAAGAAAGCCCAGGCGAACCAATCACAACTCCCCTCACCAATGGGTGGTGGTGTTTAATTAACATGCTAAGTTGTGTTGCTTCCCAGGTACGGTAACCATCAGCAGCATGCATGTGTCGCCCCAGCTTCAACCCTGCTCAAAGCACAAGGCTTCTTATTTGTGAAGGGCAGCACATGCATGCACCCACCAGGTCAAGCAGCTTTCTCTCATTGCGGGAATCAATCCGAATATCAAATGTTGCTGGTAGTATATTCTACTTCCTCTGTAAACTAATATAAAAGCGTTTAAACCACACTATTGAATTTCCCCAACGTCGCCATGGAGATTTCGAGCTAGGCTGAGCTCTGACCAATGGCCGTCTACGCCTCTGATCTCTGCTTATCCGTAGTCGACAGCGAGCATGCACAGGCTAATTATTTACAATTTAGTTTAATCCCGGTTGATTCACAGGCCGAAAATGGCCCGCCATGTGATGGTGTGCTTAAGCTATAATTAAGAGCAATTGGTGTATTACATCGATCACTGTCAGTCTCTGTCTCTTTTCCAAGAAAAAAAGAGCCTGTGTTGCTGTATGTGTGCACATACGCGAGATAAAGCTGCCGCTTGATCGGTCCCATATTAATGATACTTTAGCTAATTAACTTCTCCGAGTTACAGTACAACCTAGGCATGTCATTAGCGGTGTCCTCTCCCGTCATGTCTTCTCAAGCCTTGTCTACTTGCTGTGTCTCGTATTGCTAGTGCATCGTATGTGCCTGGCCACTCATGCAGCACCAATGCTACGGGTGGTTAAGTTCCAACTGTTTATCTACGGAGTGATTATGAGAGATCCAGGCTGCTTTTGCACGGAGAGGTTGTTTGGTTCTAGGACTAACATTGCCATATTTTGCCACACATTTTTACCAAGTTTGCTTAAGGTTAGTT
>NW_021240356.1:0-538 GCF_002162155.2 Triticum dicoccoides | reverse complement strand
TGGGGGCAGGAACATTAATATCCTTTACTATGATACTTTTCGTTGCATGGGGTTGACTGAGAAAAATCTTAAGCCGTCCAATACTGTTTTCCATGGAGTGGTACCTGGTAAGTTGGCGTACCATGTAGGCAAGATTGAACTAGAAGTAGCCTTTGGGTATCGTGGTTCCTGGTAAGTCAGCGTACCCTGTTTGCTTGTTGAGAAAATTACATTTCTGTCTGCCAGAAGCTTTTATCGAGGTATCTTGCTGAGAAAGACTGGGTATCATGGGCCGGAAATTGTTCCCATATCATGCTGAGGAAAATTTGAGGAGCCTTGCATCATAAATTTCTTCCAATAGCGTGTGGAAGAATATTGGGTTTCTTATATCCAAAACTTCATACTGATATGTAGACTGAAATCCATACACACGCCCATAATATTCTGAGGCTGATTATTTACATGAGAAAAATAGTTTGACTGTCTTCATTGAGCATATCACATTCTGACTTTATTTCGGATAGTAACATATTTCAAGCATCATGCATTGTTGAGCCAA
>NW_021240355.1:0-1911 GCF_002162155.2 Triticum dicoccoides | reverse complement strand
TCTGGTGTTGTCTTTTCCTTCACCAGTTGAATGTTGTTTTGTGTTTTAATGTAATCGTGTTATCTACCTGTGATGATGTAAAGTGGGTGATGTGCATGTTATCTTGCCTACTTGATGTTGTTTGATCTCCGGGCTACTAGTTGTCGAGATGTCTTATGCCTCTTGTAACCAAGGTAACTCCGTTCCAAATTACTCGTCGCTGAAATGGATGTATGAACTGCCTGTTCATGTTTTTGTTTAGTCCGTCTTTAGTGCATAGGCCGGATGGTCAACTTTATGTCTAGCCTATTCATATTGAACTTATCTTCTATAAAATGGCGTAAGTAGCTTGCTCTATGCAAGCATGAACAGAAGGCAAATATTCTTGAAGAGCGCGTCTATATGAACAATTGAGAGACCGTAGTTCTTGAAGTAATTTTCAATCTTGAATATAGATGCAACCTTTGTTGCTCACCATCACAAGTCCACTTATGAGGTGTTTGGAAGCTGAAAAGCGTTGCTGTTTTGGTTACATGTGGTTTGCTAACCTTCTCTTGGAGTGGTGAGGTTACTCGTGCACACACACACACACACACCATAATAACAGGCACAACTTACAGGTACTGAGGGTGTGTTTGGTTTGGCAACGAAGCGGAACGGTGTCGTGGTTCGAATGGGTCGGTTCCGTCCAGGGACAATTCAAAGGAATGAAATGGTTACATTTTGGTGTTTGGTTTTAGAGATGGGGTGGAATGGATTTGTTCTCTTCACTTGTTTTCTCGTGATTCACTATAATATAGTGAACTTTGGCATATATAGAGGTAAAAAAAAATCATCAACAGAGCAATTCTTTCAATTTTAATGATGGTATGTATGCATAAAAAAAGTGTCCAGATCCAAGCAGCTAGTACCAGTGTATCAAAGGCATCTAACCTTTGCAACTTAACATGAAACTCAAGCACAATCTGCACACGAACATAAAACATAAATCGCACAATGTGGTGAATGATTGCAATCTTCTCAAAACAAAAACAAAAATAAGACGATCTTGTAGTACTAATCAGCCATCCATCGCCAACACTTTGCCTCAAAACTTCATCACATTTCTCATCTGCAGACAAAACATCAAATTTCAAATTCAGCGGGAGCACGACAAGTAATAGCGGTAGCAGCGCGGCACACAACAACAGTAGCAGCAAGTGCTGCCCACGAGCAGCATGGGCCGGCCACGAGCACGACGCACGCAAGGGCCGCCGCTGGCAATAGAAAGCAGCTGCGCCATGACGCAGGGTCCGTCGGCGCACGAGCAATTGGGTCCTCGCTGCTGCCTGCCAGCTTGAATCGATCCGCTGCCGCTTGCCTCCTTCCGACGCCGCCTCCTGGTGCTAGCCGAATGTGAGGGAGAGAAGAGACAGGGAGATAAGCGGGGCGTCGAGCGAGATACGCGAGCAAGCTGTTCTGCGTGGTCCGCTTGATTTGAAGGGATCGCTCGGTTCGGCATAAAGCGCGAATATGTTGTTTATTACATTCTACTCCGTGATCTCAACCAAACACCCCCAAGTGAATGGATGTCTCTGGGCCGCACAAGCCACCATGACGCGACCTAGGGGGAGGCCACACCCCCGGGCTTGTGGGTCCAGGGTGGATCCCTTAGATGATCTTAGTGACAACAATTCTAAAATATTTAGAAAAACAATCATATTAAAATTTTAGGTGTGAAAACTTTTATTTTTGCACTTTTTATTGCATAAAAAGTTCAGTAAACTGGGTAAATAGGATTCTAGGGCATTAAAAGTTTATTCAAGCAAATGCAAACATAGAATAAAATAAAGTTACAGAAAATTGTGCTCACGGAATTCATCAACCCTATACCTTTCAAAAACAATCCATTAATAAGGTTGATAAAGTCTTATTAATGAACTGTTTTCGAGT
>NW_021240354.1:0-990 GCF_002162155.2 Triticum dicoccoides | reverse complement strand
AAGTTTGCTAGCCCATGCTTAGATGAGTTTGATAAATTTATGGCTAAGCAAGAAGACTTTAATGCTTATTTTGGTAGACAAATGAAATAAAATTCAAATATGCTTGAACACTTGGGTGATTATATGGCTAATGTTAAAAGTGAACTTAAACTTATTAGTAAACATGCTTCTATGGTTACCACTCAAGTAGAACAAGTACTTAAAGCTCAAAATGATTTGCTCAATGAATTGAATAGTAAGAATAATGATAATGCTGTTAGAGTGGCTACTAGAACTGGTAGAATGACTCAGGAACCTTTGTATCCTGAAGGCCACCCTAAGAGAATTGAGCAAGATTCTCAGAGAAATAATGTGGATGCACCTAGTCCTTCTAATAGGAAGAAAAAGAAAAATGATAGGACTTTGCATGCTTCTAGTGAACCTATTACTGAAACACCTGTATTTCTGATGCTGAAACACAATATGGCAATGAACCTGAAACTAGTGATAATGTTAATGATAATGTTCATGATGATGCTCAACCTAGTAATGATTATGATATAGAAATTGAACCTGCTGTTGATCTTGATGACCCACAATCAAAGAATCAACATTATGATAAGAAAGACTTTGTTGCTAGGAAACATGGTAAGGAAAGAGAGCCTTGGGTTCAGAAACCCATGCCTTTTCCTCCCAAACCATCCAAGAAAAAGGATGATGAGGATTTTGAGTGCTTTGCTGAAATGATTAGACCTATCTTTTTGCGTATGCGATTAACTGATATGCTCAAAATGAATCCTTATGCTAAGTATATGAAAGATATTGTTACAAATAAAAGAAAGATACCGGAAGCTGAAATTTCCACCATGCTTGCTAATTATACTTTTGAGGGTGGAATACCAAAGAAACTTGGAGATCCAGGAGTACCCACTATACCATGCTCCATTAAAAGAAACTATGTTAAAACTGCTTTATGTGATCTTGGAGCCGGTGTTAGTGTTATGCCTCTCT
>NW_021240353.1:0-2115 GCF_002162155.2 Triticum dicoccoides | reverse complement strand
AAGTAATAAAGCGTCCTTTATCGGAAAAAAACTAACAGAAGGCCGGAGAGTTGTATGTACTATCCAACATGGTTGTTCGGAAAGTTCCCGTGTAGAAGCACGTGGTTGAAGTGAAGAAGCCAAGGAAACGAGCTGATAACCTTTCCTGTAGGAGATGAAAACGAGGGTGAGCACGTCCTGAACCCAGGGGCATCTGCACCCATTTTTCAAATCTCAAAAAATACTAGAAAACTTGTATGACTGGGAGGCATAGGGAAAGAAACAAGTACTTGCATGATTCCATGAGCATGTAGCAAGAGCTGTCATGTTGCTGTGTCGGCGCTTTTGGCATACACGAATGTGTGCTATGGAACAAGTAGGGCTTCTGCATCATAATGTTTGTTCTACCTAGGCCTCCATCCAATAAAAAAGGGTCACACGAAGGTTATTCTGAAAATGGCAAGCGGCCTAAGTACAACCTTTGCACCATCTCAGTCAAGGATCGCGTTGCCCTTTGCGACTTATGACATGATGATCAAACAAGATGGCTCATGCAGGTTTGCCTTGTTGAGCTGCCACGGCGGGGTCCGTTGCCTGATTGCAGTAAATGCTGAAATAGATGAATTTCTATTTGTAGTTCTGACAAACGCGACCAACAATGTTTGTAAGTTGTTAATATTATCGGGACATATTAACTAGAGAATTTCAAGTGTGAAGAAATTGAGCCTGGGACCCTCTCAGTTGATATTCTCGAAGCTAAATACTTCCCGGACTGCAGTCCTTTGTTTGCTTCGGCCCTTGGTTGGTCCTAGTTTTGGCATGAAATGGTTAAAGTTAGAGATGATGTTCCCACTCATGTTAGATTTGTGGTGGGGAATGGGGACTAGTTCGTTGTCGTCGTTGCCGAAAAGTGCACCGCGACCTCCTCGTCACATGGCCACCGCCGCATATCAGGATCCACCTAGGTCGCCCGCCACAGACGTGCCTCTGAAGTGGAGCAGCGTTGTTACCTCGTCAACATTGACAACAGGCACTCCCCTGCCGAGAACCTGCATACCAGATGAAGGACAGGGCGCGCGTGGGGCCAGCAACACCGGCATGGCAGTGTGGATCTCGCCTATGGGTGCTCATGGCCGAGAGTTGCACAGTGGCTGACAAACCGCATGGGAGGAGGCAGGTGGAGGACCTGCAGCTCCATCTCAAGACAGCAGACAAGAGGGGCACGCGGGGCCAGCCGCCAGTGCGCTCATAGTGCACTTCCCCGTCGGTAGCCCGCTCCTCGCACGACTATCGGTGTGGGGCTCCCCTCACGGCGTCCACCAACGCTATGGTGGCCACGCTCGTGGTCATGCATCTCCACTCCGGTTGCCAACAAGTTCTGTGCATGAAACGGTGAAATCGGTGAGAAATGTCAGTGAACCCACCAGTCTGGAATTGGAGAAATATATCCAGCAAAGCTAAGGTACCACAGAAGTTGTGGTGGTGTGTCGAGGTCCATGTCATTTCTATGGACATCATTCAACTCTCCCACATCGAACCACCGAAGGGATGATGTCTTACTTAATGAGCGTTTAAACTCTCGGCTAATATCACTATCCTGCTCGGACCTTCTATCGAGATAGACAAATATCCGTTCCAATTGTTGTAGTTCACCGATCTCGATGGCAAACTCAACATTTCTAATGATTGCTCTACTCACCTCACGCAATGCTTTAATTTTTTAGATCCCTTTGGGCAATGTCCATAGGGTAGTCCAATTTTTCCTATTGGAGAACATCAGCCGCTCAAGTTTTGTAAGATTTATCATAATGTTTGGAAGCGTCTCGAGGAGAGTATCATCGACATCAAGTGTTTCCTATTGGAGGCATGACACTGACATCTGTACCTCTCAAGCTCAAGAACTTAAGAAGGTACATCTTGTAAATATACCTCAAATGCTTGTTGTTTAGGTCCTTGTAGTCTTCCAGATCAAGTACCCTCATTAGTTTGAACTTTCCTAGTTGATCGCGCAGCAAGTTGTGTCCTTCGGAATGAAATGTGGTTAATGACCATAGGTTCCTCGTGTTCATCTCCTCAATAACATTCACCATTCCACTCCCCATTGTGACTTTCTTTGTTGGGGAGTATCCCCCCCCC
>NW_021240352.1:0-803 GCF_002162155.2 Triticum dicoccoides | reverse complement strand
GTGGGCACTCCGGACCATCCCGATTGCCTTGCCCTTCGCGGCTGGGGACTCGACAAGGTGAGGCCTTTCAAGCCGCTCGAGGCGGCATGATGCACTTGTTGGTGGCGGTGGAGAAATTCACCAAGTGGATCGAGGCAAGGCCGATCAAGAAGCTGGAAGGTCCAATAGCCGTTCGATTTATCAAAGATATCGCGGTATGCTACGGCATGCCAAACAATATCATCATGGACAACGGCACCAACTTCGCCAAGGGTGCGCTCGCAGAGTACTCCTCCGTCTCCGGCATCCGCCTCGACCTGGCCTCTGTTGCTCATCCACAGTCCAACGGCCAGGACGAGCGGGCCAACGGTCTCATCCTATCCGCCATCAAGCCGTGGCTCATCGAGCCACTCGTCCGTTCCCCCAGCAGCTGGCTCGACGAGTTGCCAGCTGTTCTATGGAGTCTCCGCACCACGCCTAACCGGTCGACCGGGTTCACCCCGTTCTTCCTCGTCTACGGAGCAGAAGCCGTCATCCCGACCGACGTCGAGTTCGACTCATCGCATGTCACGATGTACACAGAAGCCGAAGCAAAAGAAGCACGTGAAGACGACGTCGACTTGCTCGAAGAAGCACGTCTCCTAGCGCTCACTCGCTCAGCCATCTACCAGCAAGGACTGAGGCACTACCACAGCAGGAAGATGAAGCCCCTCGCCTTCCGAGAGGGAGACCTCGTCCTCCGACTCGTCCAGCAGCAGACAGGCCAGCACAAGCTGTCCTCCCCATGGGAGCACTACAAGAAATATGTCAACTTATGACCTTCT
>NW_021240351.1:0-766 GCF_002162155.2 Triticum dicoccoides | reverse complement strand
TTCTTGGCAACAAAGATCTTGCCTTCGGATCTTAAGTAGAAGGTATACCCGACAGTTTCCTTAGGGTATCCTATGAATACGCATTTTTCCGACTTGGGTTCGAGCTTTTCAGGTTGAAGTTTCTTGACATAAGCATCGCATCCCCAAACTTTTAGAAACGACAGCTTAGGTTTCTTTCCAAACCATAATTCATACGGTGTCGTCTCAACGGATTTAGACGGTGCCCTATTTAAAGTGAATGTAGCTGTCTCTAGAGCGTATCCCCAAAATGATAGCGGTAAATCGGTAAGAGACATCATAGACCGCACCATATCCAATAGAGTGCGATTACGACGTTCGGACACACCATTTCGCTGAGGTGTTCCAGGCGGCGTGAGTTGTGAAACGATTCCACATTTCCTTAAGTGTGTACCAAATTCGTGACTTAAGTATTCTCCTCCACGATCTGATTGTAAGAATTTTATCTTTCGGTCACGTTGATTCTCTACCTCATTCTGAAATTCTTTGAACTTTTCAAAGATCTCAGACTTGTGTTTCATTAAGTAGACATACCCATATCTACTCAAGTCATCAGTGAGAGTGAGAACATAACGATATCCTCCGCGAGCCTCAACGCTCATTGGACCGCACACATCGGTATGTATGATTTCCAACAAGTTGGTTGCTCGCTCCATTGTTCCGGAGAACGGAGTCTTGGTCATTTTGCCCAAGAGGCATGGTTCGCACGTGTCAAACGATTCATAATCAAGAGACTCTAAAAGTCCAT
>NW_021240350.1:0-1677 GCF_002162155.2 Triticum dicoccoides | reverse complement strand
TCATCCTCCCCTTCTTGAAAATAAAGCCGTCCTCGGCGTTGCTTAATCTGAAATGTGGCTAACAAAAGAGACAAGGTGTACATGTTGTATATGTATATGTCATCCATTTTTACTTCCCTTGATTTTTGCATATATGACACATGAATAGATGAGTAACTTGCATAGTTCATAAAATCTAAAGCCAAAAAATTAGCACAAGAAGTAGAAGGCATAAAAATATTGCAACTCAGTTTGCACATATAAGTGAAGCTCTTATTCATTTCAAAAGATTGACAATGTTCATCATTAAACCATCCCAACATTGGTGAATAAACCTTACTTGCATCAAATTTACATGCTACAACATGCTTAAATAAGCAAACATGCAATAAGTCATTCAACACAGAATCATCACCAAGATTAGAGGTCATATCAAAATGATTAAACATTGGTTCTTTTGCATCAATATTTAATTCAATGGGTGCACTCAAAATTGTTGGTATTTCAGTTGTTTGATCACATGGCAAAGTCAAATTATCAACGTAGTCCTCTAAAATAGGTGGTGTGATCAAAGTACTTGGTAGCTCATCAGATGATGCATTCAAATTGACAAGGCATTCATCATTCTCATGTAGAGATGGAAGATCAGTACCTTTGTCATTACCTCTTATGATCAACTCAGATGATGTAGCCACTCTCGGGGGCGATGTGTCACATGGCGGAGGTGATGTAGTCCTGACAACAACGGATGTGGTTGTCATAGTATGCCTAGTAGTTGAAGGAACAATCATATCAAATCTTGGAATGTGCACCGTGCGCTTGTTCTCCTCGTGGCCAACACGTCGTTTTATTTCCTGTTCAGCTTTGCAAGCAAGATGAAACAAATGGTCCATAGGATAACACTCTTCATGAATTAGTATCTCTTGAATATCACGGTTTAATCCTCCCCAAAATCTATCCATAAAATCATCTTCACTTTCTTCTAAAGAGGAATGCAACAAGGTAGTTTGTAAATCATCATAATATTTTGTTATAGTTTCACTACCTTGTTTTAAGTGTTGCAACTTCTTAATCATGTCACGAGTATAATAAGCAGGGACGAAAGTATGTCGCATGGCAAGTTTCAAATCATCCCAAGTAGTAGGTATATAATCAGGGTGTAACCGACAATATTCACTCCACCAAACCAAAGCATAACCAATGAAAGAACCAACCGCAACCTTAACCTTTTAATGTTCATCGAAATTATGGGAAGCAAATATATTTTTTATGTCGAACTCCCATTCAATATATAAAGCAGGTTTAAAACGGCCATTAAATGGTGGTATAGATACATTAACCTGATCATGTGCATTTGGATGTTTGTGCACCTCTCGTGACGGTTGTGGTATTTGCAAAGGTGGTGGCACGTCTCCCGCGATCGACAAAGCCCATGAATTGACTCTGGATCCTGTCATGATTAGTAGAACAAGAAACAAAACCCAAAAATAATGTTCCTATAACTACTAGGATGTGGTGGTAAAACGCTCACAGTAAAGCAAATATCAATGTCTTACAAGTTCTTACCATGCAGCAGGCGGTGATCGGCAACCAGCGGTGTCAAGTAACTCCGAATATTGAGTAAAGCGATTGCCAGGGGAGCGTACGTATACACGGTGTAGAAATATGTGGAGCTGGGTTGGCTATATATGGTAGCAA
>NW_021240349.1:0-1428 GCF_002162155.2 Triticum dicoccoides | reverse complement strand
GGTTACAGAGTGGCGGAGCCTATATGGGACAAGGAGGAGGCGGACCGTGCCGAGCAAGGCCTACCGCCCCTCTTCGATAAATACGGTGACAAGCAGACCAGGAACTTTGTTAGGGCCCGGTACAAGAAGGACCCGAAAACAAAGGAGCTTACCACGGATCCGAAGACCAGGCAGCTTGAGCTTGTTCTGGTAAGGAATACACCCCCGCGTAATTAGCTCCATATGGTTGCATTCTAATTAATGAAGCCAAATTTCTAAATGGTTCACATTCCTTCCGCAGGCGACTGAAAGCAGTAGCGCGGGGTCGACTAAGAGCAACCCTTGGGACACCACTCTAAATAGGGGGTTGAATGTAATGAAGAACAAGGATAAGCTCAGTAAGCCGACGTCAGCTGGTCGTGTGGCCGGTAAAGGCTTGTCGACAAAATGGGGGTCATACTATACCACTGGTGTGCGGAAGGAGAAAAAGACCAGCTCGGAAAGCCAGGCGCGAGAGGTTCAAGAACTCAAGGCACAGGTGGCGCGGATTCTGGAGATTGTCCAAGAGCAAGTGGAACAACGACTCGGAGCGATGATCACCGCCCTTGTGCCTACCTTGATCTCGGGGTTGAGTGCGTGGATTGCGGGCGGCCAACAGGGGCCGCCCCCGATTCCTAGCTTCACGGCCAGCAACTCGCATAATGCGATGGCGGGGCCATTGGTGCCTCCGGCGGAGGCGGCATTGGTGTCTCCGACGCCGGCACGGGAGCTTAATGCACCCGGGTGTACGCCGGCCGGCACCTCTTCAGCAAGCGGCCCCTCCGTCAACTGCACGCCCGCCGTTGGCGGTGCCTCGACATTAGCCGAGCTCGACGCCATCATCACGGTAACTAATTAAGCCTCTCTCGGCCGAGGACTTCATCTCCTTGCCTTTGACTGGGCATCCCTGACGCCCTACATGTTTTCGCAGGGTGCCGCCGATGTTCCGTGCACTCTCCTCCACTTCGTGAACAACGAGTTGGTCGATGTCGCCAAGGGCAAAATCGTTCAACCGGGCAACCCCTTGTTCCACGGTACCCAGATGCCACCCAACTTGTTTAGGGTTCAACTGGTTCGGGTGCTGCCAGGCTGCGACGACTTGTTACCTCCGATTCGACCCGTCGGGGCCGATGATGAAGACGTGATGACCCTCAGCGCCTGCCTGAGCTGGCCCCTGCTTTGGCCGAAGAGCCAGATTCGTTTGGGGGCGGGGGACACCACCCCAAAGACAACACCGCCAGTCGTGCCGGCGCCAAGTCGGCCCCATGGCAAGACCGCCGTAACGGTGCCGGACATCCCTATGCCACTGGATCCAAACATGCATATGGCACAGGATCAGAACGACGACGACGACGACGATGATACATTTGGCAACGTCGATCAGTACTTTGCCGAGCATGGGTACGATGG
>NW_021240348.1:0-1022 GCF_002162155.2 Triticum dicoccoides | reverse complement strand
TGTGTAATAAGGAGGAACTTCCTTGCGTGCGGCCCTTTCGGTGGGTCCCAGATGTCAGGTGGAGGAATCATTATTTTACGTGTAATAAGGAGGCATTTCCTTGCGTGCGGCCATGGACCCAGGTGTCAGCCTCTCCACGTACAGTCCACTTCAGATGCATGTCGGTCATTTGCCATGTTGACCACGCCATGCCAAGAGCACCAGGGCAGTGGACGACGGCGAGAGCTAGGAAAGGAACGACACGGAGCCAGGGAAGACTCGGCAGTTGTTTCCCACACGGAGGGGAGTAAGACTGTACGAGAGTTTACTGGTTCGTCTGCCATCGCCGGAGAATAACAACAGGTGTGGGTGAGTAGAGGGATGGCTAGGCCAACGATAGGAGTACGGTGGGATGGTGAGGCCTGCGCGGCAGCATAGCCGGCCGCGGGAGGAGGGAGCAGGCAGTCCAACCGGCGCTTGTTCGATCGACTTGAGCAGGAAGAGCAGAGATTGAAGAAGCACGATGGCCATTAGATGGACATCCAACAGTCACTGCTTGTGCGTCAACCTATATTTTAGGAAAGCCTCAAATCTGTGGAAAACAACATACAACCCATCTGCCATTATTTCTAATAATTTACATCCCATTTGCTAATTCTTTACGTTTTTTTGGAGCCCATATTCTTCTTGTTAGCATTACAACCCATATTGTGGCCACGGTTAAAAAATTATACGAAATTTTGCATATTTCAGTGCGGTCCGAACGGTCTTTAATCCCAAATTTTCGAGTCAGATTCAAACTGATTTTAAAAATAAATGTATATCAATATAAAATCCAACAAATTGTCCATGCATAAAAATCAATGCAATTTAAAATATCGAAATGAAAAAAGAAATTTGAAACTAATTGCCGGTTTGATGCATTTTAAAAATGTACAGCCCATTTCTCATTACTGATAGGCCATTTTCTCGGCCAACCGAATGAAGCTTTCCTCTCTTGAAAGATTTGCAGCCCAAAAGTCCTAACAAAATGACTTAATTGT
>NW_021240347.1:0-536 GCF_002162155.2 Triticum dicoccoides | reverse complement strand
CATTTTCCCCATGGAAGTATTCCTTTGAGTTGAATCTTGCAGTGCAACTTCCCTTGAAGGTGACAGAATTAATGAGACCCTTCAGAATAGAAAGAAGAAATATGTTAATTGGAAATATAGGTGCAGAACATTTCATCATTGGGATTCTTTTGGGTGAACGATGTCACACTAACTAATAAGAATAATGAGACCCTTGAGGATAGAAAGAACAAACATGTTAATTGGAAATGCAGGCGCAAAACATTTGACCAATGGGTTTCTTAGGGTGAACCCTGTTACACTAACTAACAGGAACTGCTGATTTCAGAAGTTACCTGAGGTTACTGTCATATGCAGAACGAGTAAAGATTGGCCTTCATAGCTTCACTTGAATATGTGGAAACCCTGTTGAAACATGTACGAGATTAGAAGAAAATAATTTCATTGTTCGGTATGAAAGAACAGGCTCTAAGAAAATAACATCTCTTTTCTGTCATTGGGAGACAAATAAATAGAGAACTTACATGTCTCTGCAGGAAAGAAGTTACTAACGGGAG
>NW_021240346.1:0-1956 GCF_002162155.2 Triticum dicoccoides | reverse complement strand
AACATCCACAGACGATGTTGTAGGGGTTTGCACATCGAGCGGTGCATCAAAGGCGTAAGCCTTCTGTGTAGCAGTGAGGACACTCCTCGGACTACGGACCTAGTCCGCATCATTGCTTACAATATCTTTCAACTTAATCTTTCTCTAGGAACGTATTGAAATAGGGAGCTACAACATGAGCTATTTATCTACAACATATTTGCAAAGACAATTTAGACTATGTTCATGATAATTGAGTTCATCTAATCAAATTATTTAATAAGCTCCCACTCAGATAGACATCCCTCTAGTCATCCAAGTGAAACATGATCCGAATCGACTAGGCCGTGTCCGATCATCACGTGAGACGGACTAGTCATCAACGGTGAACATCTCATGTTGATCGTATCTTCTATACGACTCATGTTTGACCTTTCGGTCTTCCGTGTTCCGAGGCCATGTCTGTACATGCTAGGCTCGTCAAGTCAACCTAAGTGTTTCGCATGTGTCCCGAGGCCATGTCTGTACATGCTAGGCTCGTCAACACCCGTTGTATTCGAACGTTAGAATCTATCACACCTGATCATCACGTGGTGCTTCGAAACAACGAACCTTCGCAACGGTGCACAGTTAGGGGGAACACTTTTCTTGAAATTTTAGAGAGGGATCATCTTATTTAAGCTACTGTCATTCTAAGCAAATAAGATGTAAAACATGATAAACATCACATGCAATCAAATAGTGACATGATATGGCCAATATCATTTTGCTCCTTTTGATCTCCATCTTCGGGGCTCCATGATCATCGTTGTCACCGGCATGACACCATGATCTCCATCATCATGATCTCCATCATCGTGTCTTCTTGAAGTTTTCTCGTCATCTATTACTTCTACTACTATGGCTAACGCTTTAGCAATAAAGTAAAGTAATTACATGATGTTTATGTTGACACGCAGGTCATAAATAAATTAAGACAACTCCTATGGCTCCTGCCGGTTGTCATACTCATCGACATGCAAGTCGTGATTCCTATTACAAGAACACGATCAATCTCATACATCACATATATCATTCATCACATCCTTTTGGCCATATCACATCACAAGGCATATGCTGCAAAGACAAGTTAGACGTCCTCTAATTGTTGTTGCAAGTTTTTACGTGGCTGCTATAGGTTTCTAGCAAGAACGTTTCTTACCTACGCGAAAACCACAACGTGATATGCCAATTTCTATTTACCCTTCATAAGGACCCTTTTCATCGAATCCGATCCGACTAAAGTGGGAGAGACAGACACCCGCTAGCCACCTTATGCAACTAGTGCATGTCAGTCGGTGGAACCAGTCTCACATAAGCGTATGTGTAAGGTCGGTCCGGGCTCCTTCATCCCACGATGCCGCCGAATCAAGATAAGACTAGTAACGGCAAGTAAATTGACAATATCGACGCCCACAACTGCTTTGTGTTCTAATCGTGCATAGAAACTACGCATAAACCTAGCTCATGATGCCACTATTGGGGATCGTAGCAGAAATTTAAAATTTTCTACGCATCACCAAGATCAATCTATGGAGTAATCTAGCAACGAGGGGAAGGAGGGTGCATCTACATACCCTTGTAGATCGCTAAGCGGAAGCGTTGCAAGAACGCGGATGAAGGAGTCGTACTCGCAGCGATTCAGATCGCGATTGATTCCGATCTAAGCGCCGAACAACGGCACCTCCGCGTTCAACACACGTGCAGCCCGGTGACGTCTCCTACGCCTTGATCCAGCAAGGGGAGAAGGAGAGGTTGGGGAAGACTCCGTCCAGCAGCAGCACGATGACGTGGTGGTGGTGGAGGAGCGCGGGACTCCAGCAGGGCTTTGCCAAGCACTATGAGAGACGAGGAGGGAGAGGGGTAGGGCTGCGCCAACAGGGAGATCGAATCGTGTGTTGGGCTGCCCCTTTGCCTCCACTATATATAGGGGGGGGG
>NW_021240345.1:0-578 GCF_002162155.2 Triticum dicoccoides | reverse complement strand
CTCCGGGGCCCCATAACGGGCCAGAATCGTGAGTAATAGTCCACGAAACGGACCAGAATTAGCCAAAATTATGAGTGTTGATGACCGATACATAAGCACACCTTGGGGTTCGACAACCATGGAAATCACTTTGGGACCCCAAAATGGTGAGTAATAGTCCACGAAACGGGTCAGACATGACAAAAACCGTGAGTATCGATTACCGACACGTAAACGCACCCCGGGGTTCAACAATAGTCCTTGAAACGGTCCAGAATCGACCAAAACAGCGGTTGTTGATGACCAACATGTAAGCGTAGCTTGGGGTTCAACTACCATGGAAATCGCTTTGGGACCCCAAAACCGTGAGTAATAGTGCACGAAACAGGTTAGAATCGACAAAAACCGTGAGTGTTGATAACCGACACGTCAGCGCACCTTGGGGTTCAACAACTATGCAAATCGCTTCGGGACCCCAAAACGGTTAGTAATAGTCCACGAAACGGGTCAGAATTGGCCAAAACTATGAGTGTTGACGACGGACATGCAAACGCACCCTGGGATCGTCAATTGTGAAAATCGCTCCGGGACCCCGAAAA
>NW_021240344.1:8791-9779 GCF_002162155.2 Triticum dicoccoides | reverse complement strand
AAGCAAAAAGAATTACAAAATACAGCAAAAAACAAAAGAAAATAAATAATGCAGAAAACAAAACAAAAAACAATTAAAAATAGCAACAATAAGTATTTTGTTGTAAGTACAAACAAAATAAAATAAATAAAGCAAGAAAGAAAACAAAAAAACAAAAAAAGTGTTTTCAAATTTGAAAACTAATGGCACTAACAGAAAGTTTATAATTTTTGCAGAACTGAAAGCAAAAAGAATTAAAAAATAAAGCAAAAAACAAAAGAAAATAAATAATCCAGAAAACAAAACAAAAAAACTAGAAAATAGTTAAAAATAGCAACAATAAGTATTTTGTTGTAAGTAGAAACAAAATAAAATAAATAAAGCAAGAAAGAAAACAAAAAATATTGCCTCCTACTGGGCCCCCACGGACTGAATACGACTAGAAACCCTACCATGGGCCAGGATTCAGGCACGTAGTAGGCCCAGCAGGCCCATCAGGCAAAGCAGTAGCATATAGGCCTGCAAGCCTACGATGGAGAGGAGTTCGAGAGGGATGCGGCAGTGGGGCTTATAAACCACTGCGCGCCCCTCTCAACTAGCGATGTGGGACTAAACTTTGGCCCCGAGGCGGGAAGCACAGGGTCCTTTGGTCCCGGTTGGTGGCACCAACCGGGACTAAAGGGGGGGCATTAGTCCCGGTTGGTGCCATCAACCGGGACCAAAGGTCGCCGCTTCCCGCCCGTTGGGCTGCTGAAAATAGGCCTTAGGTCCCGGTTGGTGGTACCAACCGGGACTAAAGGGGGCATTAGTCCCGGTTGGAGTCACGAACCGGGACCAATGCCCTTGGTATATATACATCAGTTTGGAAAATTTGACGAAGACATCGCCAGTTGCCGCCTGACGACGCCGCCAGGCTGCCCAGATCGACGCCGTCCGCTGCCCCGACACCGTCCGCGCGCCGCCCTGACGCCGTCCGCGCGGCGCCCCCACGCCGCCCGCCGCCCCGACG
>NW_021240344.1:0-1004 GCF_002162155.2 Triticum dicoccoides | reverse complement strand
AAGAAAACAAAAAAGTGTTTTCAAATTTGAAAACTAATGGCACTAACAGAAAGTTTATAATTTTCTAAAACTAAAAGCAAAAAGAATTAAAAAATAAAGCAAAAAACAAAAGAAAATAAATAATGTAGAAAACAAAACAAAAAAACTGGAAAAAAAATTAAAATAGCAACAATAAGTATTTTGTTGTAAGTAGAAACAAAATAAAATGAATAAAGCAACAAAGAAAACAAAAAAAGTGTTTTCAAATTTGAAAACTAATGGCACTAACAGAAAGTTTATAATTTTTCTAAAACTAAAAGCAAAAAGAATTAAAAAATAAAGAAAAAACAAAAGAAAATAAATAATGCAGAAAACAAAACAAAAAACTGGAAAAAAGTGCCACCTACTGGGCCCCCACGGCCTAAATACGACTAGAAACCCTACCATGGGCCAGGTTTCAGGCCCGCAGGAGGCCCAGTAAGCCTACAGGCACAGATTGCAGGGTTAGGCCCGAAAGCCTGCTTAAGAGAGGAGCTCGAGAGGCAAGGCGCACCGCACCTTATAAACAGGTGCGCCTCCCTCTCAACTAGCAAGGTGGGACTAAATATTAGGTTCGGGGCAGCACAGGCCTTTGGTCCCGGTTGGTGCCACCAACCGGGACCAAAGGCCGCCGCTTCCCGCCCTTTGGACTGCTGAAAATTGGCCATTGGTCCCGGTTGGTGGCACCAACCGGGACTAAAGGGGGGCATTAGTCCCGGGTCGTGGCACGAACCGGGACTAATGCCCTTGCTATACAAGAAAACACTTGGGAAATTTCAGATTTCCCTCGCCAGTTTCCCCCCGACGACGCCGAGCACATCGACGCCGCCAGGCTGCCCCGACGCCGCCCGTCGCCCCCGCCGTCGCCGTCGCCTCGCCCGTGCCCGTCGTCGTCGTCGCCCGCGCCCTCGCCGTCGCCCGCGCCCCTGCCCCGACGCGCGCCGCCCCGGCCCGCCCTCGCCGTCATCCGCGCCTCTGCCCCGACC
>NW_021240343.1:0-978 GCF_002162155.2 Triticum dicoccoides | reverse complement strand
TAGTAGTTGAACTTTCTGCTGTTTTCACGTTGAACTTCTGTGACGTATTTTTGTTTGTAATTTTCTCGTCCATTCGTTAGTGTTACACAAATAATATTCCTTTTGTACAAACGTCTCTCACAATTTTTTTTAACTTTCTCCGACCGAGGACTTGAACTTACACAAATGATATTCATGTCGTTTTGAGGTAAACTAAAAAATGGCGAGATCATGATTTATGCGTTCATCACGAACGAAAATGCTCTATCTGAAGTAGTTGAACTTCTGGGGCATGTTTGTTTGAACTTCACTCTGTTTTTGACGTGCTGTTTTTTGACGTGTTGTTTTTTGCACTGTGTGAAGTAGTTGAACTTCTGGGACATGTCTGTTTGAACTTCACTCAGTTTCATTTTATTGTATTTTTATTATATGAAATACACACCATGTAGTACATGAACTTCCGATCGTTATCACTCTAAACTTCTATCTGGTTTGAGAGAATTATTTTAAAACACAAAAAACAACATATATTTTTTTTGTATTTTCGACATCTAAATACATGGTGAAGCTCTCTCACAAGAATTTTTTAAACTTTTCCTCGCCAAGCACTTGAATTTCTAGCAACCATTTTTTTCATATATGAGTTGTTTTTAAAAGTGCAAAAAATAGCTTGTGTTTTTTAATTTTTAACAGGTAAATCCTATGTTTTAATAAACTCCAAACTTCTCTGTTATTTCAATTTGAACTTCACTTTTTTATATTTTTGCGTAAAGAATTGTATTCGATTTTTATACGGAAAAAATCGAACATGGAAATACAAGGTGAACCTCTCTCGCAAGAATTTTTGAACTTCCCCGGACAGAGCACTTGAGCTTCTTTCAACAAACCTTTTAAGCTTTTACTTTTCTATACTTTTATTCTCACCTGAAATACATTCCTTGCAGTACTTGAACTTCTCGCTATTTTCCTTATGAACTTCTGTCACATTTTTGTGTATAC
>NW_021240342.1:0-873 GCF_002162155.2 Triticum dicoccoides | reverse complement strand
GATGGTACATGAACAACTACCTGTCAATATAAGTACACTGATAAAGGACAACATGTACTTACAAGAACAATGCAGAGCTAAAAAAGTTCATTGGCATTGGATATATTCTACACTAATGTAACCATTCATACAAATCAGATAATTTGGAGCGAACAATTGATAAGCAAACTATTATGCATACTGCTGTCACATAATGAACCAGGTATGTGTGCAAGTATAGTGATACAGGATAACAGGTACTAACAAGAGCAAAGCAGTGGGCAGCATATTTGCGATATCCTGTCGTTCTTTTCAAACCAGAATTCTTCTATAAGTATTTGATGTTGTAGACCTTATCATGTTTTTTGTGGAGTTGGTTAAATTTAAACATATTCAGTTTCTGACAAACCTAAAACTTCAAATAATTTAGAGCGGAAGGAGTAGTAGTGACCCACTGACCTACCCTGCAGAGTTTGAGCTTGCAACATCATCACTCACGAAGATTTATCTCCATATATACTACTACTCCAGAGCTATGAAGTGAATGATATACATTCTCGGGTCTCCATATAGGAAGAGATATTTTTTTTGCAGGCTCAAACTTTGTATTACTCAATCAAGGTCTCATTACAATCCTCAGCAACTATCTCCAAAACTTCACGAGGACCTGACCCTAACCAAGCCATAGTCCTATTATTAAGACGACCAAAAGCAGCTAACTTGTCACTCACTTTATTTTGTGAATGAGCGACATGAGTAATACAAGTTTGATGTAAATTCAATAACAAACTAATCTCATTATCTAACAACGAGTAGACCGATCGATCGGTACTTCCACATGTGATCATGGACACCGCCACAGAAGAATCTAGCTCAATTTCTATCGGCAATGTT
>NW_021240341.1:0-518 GCF_002162155.2 Triticum dicoccoides | reverse complement strand
AATATCGGGTGACCCCGAAACTTTCCCGATGGCCGAAACTGCACTTCCTATATATAATTCTTTACCTCCGGACCATTCCGGAACTCCTCGTGACGTTCGGGATCTCATCTGGGAGTCCGAACAACTTTTGGTATGCTGCATACTCATATTCATACAACCCTAGCGTCACCGAACCTTAAGTGTGTAGACCCTACGGGTTCAGGAGACACGTAGACATCACCGAGACGGCTCTCTGATCAATAACCAACAGCGGGATCTGGATACCCATGTTGGCTCCCACATACTCCTCGATGATCTCATCGGATGAACCACGATGTCGAGGATTCAAGCAACCCCGTATATAATTCCCTTTGTCAATCGGTATGTTACTTGCCCGAGATTCGATCGTCGGTATCCCAATACCTCGGTCAATCTCGTTACCGGCAAGTCACTTTACTCGTACCGTAATGCATGATCCCGTGAGCAGACACTTGGTCACTTTGAGCTCATTATGATGATGCACTACCGAGTGGGCCCAG
>NW_021240340.1:0-823 GCF_002162155.2 Triticum dicoccoides | reverse complement strand
ATAGAAAAGGCTTTGGTCCCGGTTCGTGCCACGACCCGGGACTAATGCCCCCCTTTAGTCCCGGTTGGTGCCACCAACCGGGACCAAAGGCCAATTTTCAGCAGCCCAAAGGGCGGGAAGGCCTTTGGTCCCGGTTGGTGGCACCAACCGGGACTAAAGGAGGGCAGTAGTCCCGGGTCGTAGCACCAACCGGGACTAATGCACCCCTTTAGCCCGGTTGGTGCCACCAACCAGGACCAAAGGCCTGTGCTGCCCCGAACCTAATATTTAGTCCCACCTCGCTAGTTGAGAGGGAGGCGCACCTGTTTATAAGGTGCGGTGCGCCTTCCCTCTCGATCTCCTCTCTTAAGCAGGCTTTCGGGCCTAACCCTGCAATCTGTGCCTGTGGGCCTACTGGGCCTCCTGCGGGCCTGAATCCTAGCCCATGGTATGGTTTCTAGTCGTATTCAGGCAGTGGGGGCCCAGTAGGTGGCACTTTTTTTTGTTTTTTTGTTTTATGTGTTGCTTTATTTAGTTTATTTTGTTTCTATTTACAACAAAATACTTATTGTTGCTATATTTATTTTTTTCCAGTTTTTTGTTTTGTTTTCTGCATTATTTATTTTCTTTTGTTTTTTCTTTATTTTTTAATTCTTTTTGCTTTTAGTTTTAGAAAAATTATAAACTTTCTGTTAGTGCCATTAGTTTTCAAATTTGAAAACACTTTTTTTGTTTTCTTTGTTGCTTTATTCATTTTATTTTGTTTCTACTTACAACAAAATACTTATTGTTGCTATTTTTATTTTTTTTCCAGTTTTTTTTTGTTTTGTTTTCTACATTATTT
>NW_021240339.1:0-3280 GCF_002162155.2 Triticum dicoccoides | reverse complement strand
GATGCACTTTGTGTACAAAATGGACAACCTATTTCGTAGTATTAGGGTTTCGGACGAAAACTCGTCTGTTACAAAGGGATTTGATTTTTCTGAACTTATTTGTACTCAAGATTTTTTGTGTGTTCAAAAAGCACCATTCAAACCCACATCATCAATTTTCAACCCTTTCTGACTTCATTTGGTATTTTACATGCATTTACTTATTTTTTTGAGCCAAATGACCATGAAATTAAAAAGCACTGCAAATGAAGTCTGAATAGGTTGAAAGTATGCATGTATTATCATTTCATCCACATAGAATGTGCTAAAAAGTTGGGAGGGTCATGGCAAAAACTAGATGCACTTCGTGTACAAAATGGACAATCTATTCTGAAGTATT
This sequence comes from Triticum dicoccoides, assembly GCF_002162155.2. Classification (NCBI taxonomy): domain Eukaryota; kingdom Viridiplantae; phylum Streptophyta; class Magnoliopsida; order Poales; family Poaceae; genus Triticum; species Triticum dicoccoides. The sequence goes on along the minus strand of NW_021240339.1, from coordinate 2,901 downwards.
ACGGTTTCGAACGAAAACTCATCTGTTACAAAGGTATTTCATTTGGACTTTTTGTGTGTTGAAAATGCACCATTAAAATCCACAACATCAATTTTCAACATTTTATTACTTCATTTGGTACTTTTCATGCATTTACTGATTTTTTAAGCTACATGACCCTGAAATTGAAAAGCACTGTAAAAATGAAGTTTGACCAAGTTGAAAGTTGGCACGGTATCATCATTTGACCCACATAACATATGCTAAAAAGTTGAGAGGGTTAAGGCATGCACTTCATGTACAAAATGGACAATCTCTTTCAAAGTATCAGGGTTTCGGAGGGAAACTCATCTGTTACAAAGGGATTTCATTTTTTTGAACTTATTTGAACTCCAGACTTTTTGTGTGGTCAAAATGCACCATTCAAAGCCACATCATCAATTTGCAACCATTTCTCACTTCATTTGGAATTTTTCATGCATTTACTGACTTGTTTGAGCACTAGTAGAAAAAGGGCCTAATGTGAAGCACATTAGTCCCGGTTTGTAACAGAACCGGCACTAATGTGACCATTAGTGCCAGGTCCAATGGCTAGGGGGCGGAGCTCATTAGTACTGGTTTGTGACGAAACTTTAGCACCGGTTCATGCCATGAACCGGTACTAAAGAGAGTGGTGGCAGGATGTTGTCAGACCGGGGCCCGTCCAGCACCTTTAGTACCGGTTTGTGCCACGAACCAGTACTAAAGGTCATCCTACATATAAACCCTTTGTCCAGCTCACTCTGTTCTTCCCCATTTCCCCTCTCTTCTCTGTTCTTCCTGTCTTCCCCCTCGATTTCATCAAACATTTTGCCCAAATTTTGTCAACATTTGAAGGCCCCCATCCATTCAAGTGATCACAAAGGTTAGCAACTTTGTCCTTTCATCTCTCATTGCTATATTAGCTCTTGCAATGCTTTATATAGTGATTAATTTGTGGGTTTTAGTAATTTGGGAGGAATTATATGTGGTAGTTTATTTGATTTATATGCAATTTGAAATTAAAATAACTCTAAGTTTGCATGTGTAGGTGTGGTTTACTTAGTGCCTTCCCTTCTACGTCGTAACCACCGTTGATCGTCCACATCGACCCGTCGCCGGCACATCGTGGGAGTGGATGACAAGACACACATGTCAGAAGATTATGAAAAGTTTAATGAAATTTGCTCCATTCACAATGAATATTGATCCGAACATCCAGTTAAATGATAAAGATTGTCCATGGTTACGGCACAAAGGGACACACGCGAAGAAAAAGTTTCACACCCAAAGATCCCACTCTGGGATGTGATAGGCTTCACCGGTATCACTTTTTTCTGTAGTGACTTTCCGGACTTATACACTACAAGAATCCAGTATTTTGCCGTCTGCCATGACGGACGGCAAAGGCACGGACGGCGGACGGCAAAGAGCTTTGCCGTCAGAAGAGGACGCCAAAGAGGGACAGGAAAGACAGGGTTGGCAAACAGGTCCTTTGCCGTCTGCCTTATATGGCGGACGGCAAAGAGTCCTTTGCCTACAGCGGCGGACGGCAAAGAGGAGGGACGGCAAAATACTGGACGTCCACCAGCGTTATTCCGTTAGGTGGCTAACGGTGGCCTTTGCCGTCTGCCAGCGGACGGAAAATTTGAGCGCCTCTTTGCCGTCTGCTAGTTGACGTCAGCAATGCATCAGCGCCCGCGGTTTTTTGTCGTCTGCCACGATAGGTAAAGTCAAAGTCTTTGCCATCAGCTTAGCTTTGTAGTCCGCCACGGTAGGCAAATTTGCCAAATGGCCCATCTCTCAAGGAGAACAGGTGGGTGCCACGTGCCCCCTTTGCCGTCTACCACCGAGGCAAAGCGGTCTTTGTCGTCTGCCACTGAAGGCAAAGAGCCTGCACTGCCTCTTTTTTATTTTGTTTTTCTTATATCCAACAATTATCATAGCAAATATATCACAGGACTCTTTCACAATAAATATCCAGCACATATATATCCAACATAATAAATATCCAACACATATATATCCATCCATACATACATAGTAGGTTGCACATAGTTCCATCAATCCATACATATTACAATATGCAAAGTTTCATCATAGCAATCTAGTTTCATCATAGCAAGTTAATTCCATCATAGCAAGCAAGCAGAATACAAGAAGTGCATCAAAGGAAAAAACAAGCAATCCATCATAGGAAGCTGGCTTTCGTGAAGTGAATGAAACCTGCAAAATGACAAATAAGAAAGTTAGAAAAAGAAGACTAGAAGAGAAAGAATAGAAGAAGAAGAAGACTAGAAGAAGAAGTATATGGCATTTATTAGCTAACTTAGGTGAACTGGATCATTTATGAGCTAAATTAGTTGAAATGGATCGTTTATGAGCTAACTTAGGTCAAACGGATCGTTTATTAGCTTACCTAGGTGAAATGGATCGTTTATGAGCTATCTTAGGTGAAATGGATCATTTATGAGCTAGCTTAGTTGAAATGGATCGTTTATGAGCTAAGTTAGGTGAAATGGATCGTTTATGAGCTAACCTAGGTGAAATGGGTCATTTATGAGCTAACCTAGGTGAAATGGGTCGTTTATGAGCTAACCTAGGTGAAATAGGTCGTTTATGAGCTAACCTAGGTGAAATGGGTCGTTTAACCTAGGTGAAATGGGTCGTTTATGAGCTAACCTAGGTGAAATGGATCATTTTAGAACTAACTTAGTTGAAATGGGTCGTTCATGAGCTAACTAAGGTGAAATGCCACGTTTTTGAGCTAACTAAGGTGAAATGGATCATTTTTGAGCTAACTTAGGTGAAATGGGTCATTTTGGAGCTAACCTAGGTGAAATGGGTCATTTTGGAGCTAACCTAGGTGAAATGGGTCATTTTGGAGCTAACCTAGGTGAAATG
>NW_021240338.1:0-2459 GCF_002162155.2 Triticum dicoccoides | reverse complement strand
TTGTAATATGTATGGATTGATGGAACTATGTGCAACCTACTATGTATGTATGGATGGATATATATGTGTTGGATATTTATTATGTTGGATATATATGTGCTGGATATTTATTGTGAAAGAGTCCTGTGATATATTTGCTATGATAATTGTTGGATATAAGAAAAACAAAATAAAAAAGAGGCAGTGCAGGCTCTTTGCCTTCAGTGGCAGACGACAAAGACCGCTTTGCCTCGGTGGTAGACGGCAAAGGGGGCACGTGGCACCCACCTGTTCTCCTTGAGAGATGGGCCATTTGGCAAATTTGCCTACCGTGGCGGACTACAAAGCTAAGCTGATGGCAAAGACTTTGACTTTACCTATCGTGGCAGACGACAAAAAACCGCGGGCGCTGATGCATTGCTGACGTCAACTAGCAGACGGCAAAGAGGCGCTCAAATTTTCCGTCCGCTGGCAGACGGCAAAGGCCACCGTTAGCCACCTAACGGAATAACGCTGGTGGACGTCCAGTATTTTGCCGTCCCTCCTCTTTGCCGTCCGCCGCTGTAGGCAAAGGACTCTTTGCCGTCCGCCATATAAGGCAGACGGCAAAGGACCTGTTTGCCAACCCTGTCTTTCCTGTCCCTCTTTGGCGTCCTCTTCTGACGGCAAAGCTCTTTGCCGTCCGCCGTCCGTGCCTTTGCCGTCCGTCATGGCAGACGGCAAAATACTGGATTCTTGTAGTGTATAAGTCCGGAAAGTCACTACAGAAAAAAGTGATACCGGTGAAGCCTATCACATCCCAGAGTGGGATCTTTGGGTGTGAAACTTTTTCTTCGCGTGTGTCCCTTTGTGCCGTAACCATGGACAATCTTTATCATTTAACTGGATGTTCGGATCAATATTCATTGTGAATGGAGCAAATTTCATTAAACTTTTCATAATCTTCTGACATGTGTGTCTTGTCATCCACTCCCACGATGTGCCGGCGACGGGTCGATGTGGACGATCAACGGTGGTTACGACGTAGAAGGGAAGGCACTAAGTAAACCACACCTACACATGCAAACTTAGAGTTATTTTAATTTCAAATTGCATATAAATCAAATAAACTACCACATATAATTCCTCCCAAATTACTAAAACCCACAAATTAATCACTATATAAAGCATTGCAAGAGCTAATATAGCAATGAGAGATGAAAGGACAAAGTTGCTAACCTTTGTGATCACTTGAATGGATGGGGGCCTTCAAATGTTGACAAAATTTGGGCAAAATGTTTGATGAAATCGAGGGGGAAGACAGGAAGAACAGAGAAGAGAGGGGAAATGGGGAAGAACAGAGTGAGCTGGACAAAGGGTTTATATGTAGGATGACCTTTAGTACTGGTTCGTGGCACAAACCGGTACTAAAGGTGCTGGACGGGCCCCGGTCTGACAACATCCTGCCACCACTCTCTTTAGTACCGGTTCATGGCATGAACCGGTGCTAAAGTTTCGTCACAAACCAGTACTAATGAGCTCCGCCCCCTAGCCATTGGACCTGGCACTAATGGTCACATTAGTGCCGGTTCTGTTACAAACCGGGACTAATGTGCTTCACATTAGGCCCTTTTTCTACTAGTGCTCAAACAAGTCAGTAAATGCATGAAAAATTCCAAATGAAGTGAGAAATGGTTGCAAATTGATGATGTGGCTTTGAATGGTGCATTTTGACCACACAAAAAGTCTGGAGTTCAAATAAGTTCAAAAAAATGAAATCCCTTTGTAACAGATGAGTTTCCCTCCGAAACCCTGATACTTTGAAAGAGATTGTCCATTTTGTACATGAAGTGCATGCCTTAACCCTCTCAACTTTTTAGCATATGTTATGTGGGTCAAATGATGATACCGTGCCAACTTTCAACTTGGTCAAACTTCATTTTTACAGTGCTTTTCAATTTCAGGGTCATGTAGCTTAAAAAATCAGTAAATGCATGAAAAGTACCAAATGAAGTAATAAAATGTTGAAAATTGATGTTGTGGATTTTAATGGTGCATTTTCAACACACAAAAAGTCCAAATGAAATACCTTTGTAACAGATGAGTTTTCGTTCGAAACCGTAATACTTCAGAATAGATTGTCCATTTTGTACACGAAGTGCATCTAGTTTTTGCCATGACCCTCCCAACTTTTTAGCACATTCTATGTGGATGAAATGATAATACATGCATACTTTCAACCTATTCAGACTTCATTTGCAGTGCTTTTTAATTTCATGGTCATTTGGCTCAAAAAAATAAGTAAATGCATGTAAAATACCAAATGAAGTCAGAAAGGGTTGAAAATTGATGATGTGGGTTTGAATGGTGCTTTTTGAACACACAAAAAATCTTGAGTACAAATAAGTTCAGAAAAATCAAATCCCTTTGTAACAGACGAGTTTTCGTCCGAAACCCTAATACTACGAAATAGGTTGTCCATTTTGTACACAAAGTGCATC
>NW_021240337.1:0-414 GCF_002162155.2 Triticum dicoccoides | reverse complement strand
CCAAAGAAAGCTTATCCCTACAAAATCATATAGTCTGGCTATGCTCCATCTTCATCACACAAAATATTCAAATCATGCACAACCCCGATGACAAGCCAAGCAATTGTTTCATACTTTTGATGTTCTCAAACTATTTCAAATTTCACGCAATACATGAGCGTGAGCCATGGACATAACACTATAGGTGGAATAGACGGTGGTTGTGGAGAAGACAAAAAGAGGGAGATACTCTCACATCAACTAGGCATATCTACAGGCTATGGAGATGCCCATCAATAGACATCGATGTGAGTGAGTAGGGATTGCCATGCAATGGATGCATTAGAGTGATAAGTTTATGGAAGCTCAAAAAGAAACTAAGTGGGTGTGCATCCAACTTGCTTGCTCATGAAGACCTAGGGAAATTTAAGGAAG
>NW_021240336.1:0-452 GCF_002162155.2 Triticum dicoccoides | reverse complement strand
CTTCTTCTTCTTCTTCTTCTTCTTCTTCTTCTTCTTCTTCTTCTTCTTCTTCTTCTTCTTTTCTTCCTATTCCTTCTTTTCTTCCTCTTCCTTGATTTTCTTCATCTTATTATGTCATTTGTGGACTAAATAGGCTAAATTATGTCATAAATTGACTAAATAGGCTAAATAAGAAGAAAAATGCCATTTTTGAGCTAATGTAGCAAATTATGCCATTTTTGACCTAACTAAGCTTATTGTGTTATTTTAGAGGACAACAAGCTAAGTATATGACATTTATGAGGTTAGCAAGGTTATGATGCCATTTACGAATAAAAACAAGTAAGAGGAGGAAAAGAAGAAGAAGAAGAAGAAGAAGAAGAAGAAAAGAAGAAAAGAAGAAGAAGAAGAAGAAGTTCTTTCCTTCTTATTCTTTCCTTCTTATTATTTTCTTCTTCTTCTTCTTCTTCTTC
>NW_021240335.1:0-411 GCF_002162155.2 Triticum dicoccoides | reverse complement strand
GATTGGTTATCTTTGCAAGTCTCTTCGAATTATCAGTTTGGTTTGGCCTACTAGATTAGTTTTTCTTGCAATGGGAGAAGTGCTTAGCCTTGGGTTCAATCTTGCGGTGTCCTTTCCCAGTGACAGTAGGGGCAGCAAGGCACGTATTGTATTGTTGCCATCGAGGATAACAAGATGGGATATTTATCATACTGTATGAATTTATTCCTCTACATCATGTCATCTTGCTTAAGGCGTTACTCTGTTTTCTTGAACTTAATACTCTAGATGCATGCTGGATAGCGGTCGATGAGTGGAGTAATAGTAGTAGATGCAGGCAGGAGTCGGTCTACTTGTCTCGGACGTGATTCCTATATACATGATCATACCTAGATATTCTCATAACTATGCTCAATTCTGTCAATTGCTCAA
>NW_021240334.1:0-1182 GCF_002162155.2 Triticum dicoccoides | reverse complement strand
ACAAAATAAGTTCGCACTTCCACCTTTCGGATTGAAATAACTAGCGGCCCCAATTCCAGCCCTACAAAATCTCCCTTTTCCACCGTCCCCTTCTGCGCCCAGATTGCTCAAATCCCTAATTCGTCGCCAGCCCAAGCAAAGTTTGAATTGCCCCTCGTCTCGTCTCTTTCCCCACCTCTGTGCCGGACAACGACGACGAAGACGACAGTTGCGCTTCACCACCGCACGGGAGCTACCTCATCTACGCCCTCGTCCACCGCACTGGGTGGTCCACCGACAACGTCGGCCGTCGCAACCGACGTGCCTCATAGACACCGACTTCCACCGCATTAGGTGCACTTCACCGACAGCGTATCCCACCTCACCAAGGCTACTTCATCGAGCACATCGTCGCATCACCCTCAACGGCTCTGAAGTGACCCGCCCTCTAGCTAGGCGAGCATGCCCAAACGCTGGCCCGAACTAGGTATATCCACACATCACTCCCTTGTGCACTGTTCAGACGATGTTTGGATATCATTTCAGCGCTCTATTAGCTTACACGCCTATGCAACTCTGACTTTAACCCTTATTTCTTCTGGAGATATCATCTGAAACAAGCAAAACCATTTTTTAGCGAAGCATGACGGCGCTACGGGATCTGGTACACATCCTGCACACCCGTATAACCTTGTAAGTATCTGTCCTCTAGTACAACAGCAAGGTTAATTCCTCTTATTTGATCAACCATTCACCGTGTCAAAAATGCAGAGGGGGATGCAAGGAGAACAAGGCCTGCACATCCAAGCAAGTGGTAACATGGACTTGTACATGGAACATCCCAAGCGCAAGTAGAGCTGCAGTGAGCCTGTACAACGAGCTAGCATAAGCCCCTGCATTTCATTTAATTCATACTGGCCTGCATGTATGATTTGTGTGCAGTGGCGGATCCACGAATTCAAGTTACCAGGGGCGAATATTTAACTTAAAAAATACAACGGCACTTGCACTTCGGAAATCAACATAACTTGAGAAATGTGAACCTACATGCACTTTGAAAACCAGCTAATGATCCAAAGTAGTTCAGATTATAAAACACTAAATGATGCAAGCACCAAAAAACACAAAATGCATCATGGTGTACAAGGAATACTAACATCGTTTGTACCTGCTTGAATTATTTGTTCCCTGGCTAAAAATATC
>NW_021240333.1:0-2281 GCF_002162155.2 Triticum dicoccoides | reverse complement strand
CGTCCACATTATGAAATATTTTGCAAATAAGGTCACCAATCTAATCTTGATAACTCAATTTCTTAGCCAGTTAAAAATTTGCATATCATGATTTTTCTTCCATAATTTTTCGTAACCAACTATGCATAACAAGAAAAAATTGTTAGGATTATATATACCTGGAGATACACAGTATCCATGTTCCCTCAGCAAGCGAAACCGAAGGGCAACTTCATAGAGGTTGTAGTTACTAAATTCACTCTTCAGGATTTGCCACATAGCGGTGTCAATCTGGTCTTCAAAGAGGTGATCGATTCCGAGATGTTGTAGTTTATCCACTAAGGACATTTTTACCACTGTGTCATTGCTGGATTTAAACAACATACATATGTCTTCCTTCAGTTTTTTTGCCCTAAGCGTCATCCACTGCTTGGATTTCTGCAATGCAAGCATTGAACATTTTTAATTAACCAAAAGGGACAAGGGTTAGCTAGGTAAAAAAATGTCGCCAAAACCAAAAATAGTTGAAAAAATCTAACAACTCGTATCTCCAGTGAAAGAAAATGGACCAAAAGTACATGACTGTATAGAATAACCATATATCCTTTCACTGAGTCCAACTTTCCAACATATGCCAACCAAAGGCTACCCACATGTATCTTCCAAGGGTGTCGGTCGTGGCCAGCATATTTAATTTCAAAAGCATGCATGTGGTTTCAAGTTGTTTCCACTCAAGCATGGAGTTACACTAGACGATTTACTTATGACTATGAGTGGTGTTGATGATATACAAAATAGACATCCAAAATATGACAAATTTCTACCGCCGGATATGTGAAATATAAAGTCTGTACACATATTCAGATACTATAAGAAGTGTCGACTAGTGAAGTACACGCAATAAGCAACCGGTTGCCATGGATCTCTAGAGGAGCACGGATGGTAATTAGAAATGTGTTCCTACTTGGGCCCGCAAGTGGTGGGTGCATGGTGTACATTTTGGCACCTCTTGGGCTGGCCCAGCGTAGGCCGGAGTAGTAGATACTAGTACAAAAACGCATACAATAGTTACAAATAAATACCTCTGTGCATGGTGACATTTTGTGCCATAAATAGTTAGCTTTTATTATATACCTGTAACGGCGGTGGCTCATATCCAGCAAAGAAGTCAATCCATGGTGAGGGCTCGTAGCTGAACGCAGGAGTAGCAGCATTGTCGGACGCCATAGAAATTAACAGTTGCTTCTTTGTTTCATAGGTTTAGTAGCTTGGGATATAGATAGCTTTGTTTGGGGAGGAAGGAGAATGTGTGCGTGAGGCCTTTAAATAATGTCCACGCAATGGCAGGTCCATGCATATTTCTCATCGTTAGCAGCCGGCCGGCCGAACTATAAAGGCGACTGCATGCACTACTAATCTACCTACCTTCCGGTTGATTATCCGGTAGTGCCTTTAGACCCACCCGATTGATGGACATAAAATCATCTATTTCCAACGTGAAGAAATCTATTTTAGCTTGCTATATTTGTGGCTTGCACTGTTCCTTAGTCATTTTCTCTGTTTTTTACATGTCACATAGTATTGTCATGTTTATGTTCAGAATTTACATCCACATACTTGTAACCATCCTCTATATACATGAATATTTTGTATTCATTTATTTTGAAAATTGAATATTTATCTTATTTTTTGGCAGTTTGGATATACCTCAGATCAGAATATTCTAGCCCTTTCTGGGTGCGGTTGTTTGTTGTACATATACTTAATAGAAAAAAACTGGTTGCCAAATTTACATTCAACTTGTGTTGTAATCCAAAATATCACACTAATTTAAACTTGATAGAGCATGTAAAAATAACAATTCAAAACTATGTTAATTTGTGTAGAATGTACAAAGAAAAATAATGGACCTGCCAAAGTTAAATCAAAGTTTACTTTCAGGAATGTATTTCTTGTCGCATGTATTATATTTATCTTCATAGGATGGATCGTTGGTCAAAGACCATGGCAGCCCCTAGATTGCATCTCATAGCAGACGCACCAGGAGCATTACAGAGTTAGCTCAATGCATGCAATTGGCGTGACAATGTATAGTCAGCAAAACACTGATGCCAATTGTTGTGATCACTCATCATGCATGCAGGTCTCTTATGCATAGAGCCAATAATCCATTGTACATCATTTTTCGATTATACTACATCAAGTTTAAGATGAATGCATGATGCGTATTAGCAGTCGGGCGAATTATACTAGATAGTCCCTCTTCTGATTTATAAGGCCCAAGTGTATCCCTAAATTAATC
>NW_021240332.1:0-1366 GCF_002162155.2 Triticum dicoccoides | reverse complement strand
GACCTACCTAAACACTCAAGTCTCTAGTCCAGGTTTATCGCCTATTCGGGTTCCATCCATGAGGAGATCCGGCCGGAGTTTCGCTCACAGCCCCAAACGATGTGAACAGGGTTCCGTGACACCAAACGGGTGCCCGGTTTACCCGGCCACGTGCCTACCGCATCACAGCCCACCCCTACGGTCAGCGCTGTCCACGGCCTCCAGCATACTACAAACACCAGAAACTACTTGCAACTCCTGGACAGAGGACAAGGGTGATTAAGAAGTCGAGCGGGGTCATATTTCAGGGCCCAATGTATGGTAGTAGCTGAGTCATGGATCACAAACACAGAACTCAGTTCCTAGGGACGGCTTCAATGAGACAACCCACCATGTACTCCTACATGGCCTCTCACCGACACCTTTACCAAATCGTATTCACACACTTAGCTCACACACAGTAGGACATGTTCACACGCCTCTGATTCATCCCCGATGAATCAGACCTGACTCAACTCTAAGCAGTAGCAGGCATGACAAACAAACATGAATGAGTAGGCACAACAGGGCTCAAACAACTCCTACTCATGCTAGTGGGTTTCATCTATTTACTGTGGCAATGACAGGTCATGCAAAGGATAAAGGGGTTCAGCTACCGCAGCAAGTAACAAATATGTCGTTGTTGTCCTAATGCAGTAAAAGAGAGCAGGAGCGAGAGAGTGGGATTTTATCGGAATGAACAAGGGGGTTTTGCTTGCCTGGCACTTCTGAAGATAACATTGAGTCTTCATCAGTGTCAAATATCACATCATCGGTATCACGTCTATCGAGAGGGGACAAATACCGGCAACACAGAAAGGAACACAATCAATGCAATGCACAATATGATGCATGATCATGACATGGCAAAATGAATGTGTTTTGGGCTAATGCAACTAAAACCAGATTAAATGAAGTTGGTTTGAATCCAAGATTCAAATTCAAACTCCATATGTGATTATTTAAATGCCATTAAATTGATTTGTGCTAAACAGCAGCTATAAGTTGTTCTAACATGCATGAAAATGGTACAGATGGATTCCTTGAATTTTTCTGATAATTTTTCATATATAAATTATTTAATTTGGAGTTACGGTTGAATTTCTATGAATTTTAGAAGTTTATACAATTTTCTGGAATTTTCTGAATTATAATAAATCCAGAAAATCAATTACTGCGTCAGCCTGACGTCAGTGTGACGTCAGTGGTCAACGGGACATGGTCCGGGTCAAACCTGACAGTGGGTCCCGCGTGTCAGTGTGATTAGCTTAACTAAAATTAATTAAAACTAATCCTAATAGTTAACAGGGCTGGGCCCCACCTGTCATTGACTCAGGAGAGTCAACCG
>NW_021240331.1:0-1438 GCF_002162155.2 Triticum dicoccoides | reverse complement strand
TTTTGGCCAATTATGAGGCGATTCGTGGGCTATTACTCACCATTTAGGGGTCCCGAAGCGATTTCCATAGTTGTTGAACCCCAAGGTGCGTTTAGGTGTCGGCCATCAACACTCACTATTTTGGGGCCCCGTTGTGATTTCCACGATTAACGAACCGCGGGGTGCGTTTACATGTCGGTCATCAATTCAAGTAGTTTTGGCCAATTCTGGCCCGTTTCGTGGACAATTACTCACTGTTTTGGGGCCCCGGAATGATTTCCACGATTAACGAACCCCCGGATGCGCTTACGTGTCGGTTATGAACACTCACAGTTTTGGCCAATTCTAACGCGTTTTGTGGACTTTTAGTCACAGTTTTCTGGTCCTGAAGTGATTCCATAGTTGTTGAACCCCAAGGCGCACTTACGTGTTAGTCATCAACACTCACAATTTTGGCTGATTCTGGCCTGTTTCATGGACTATTACTCACTGTTTTGGGGCCCCAGAGTGATTTCCACGGTTAACGAACCGCAGGGTGCATTTACGTGTCGGTCATCAACACTCGCAGTTTTGTCGATTCTGGCCCGTTTCTTTGACTATTACTCTGTTTTTGGGTCCAAGCGTGATTTCCACGATTTACGAACCCAGTGGTGCATTTACGTGTCGGTCAGTGACACTCACAACTTTGGCCAATTTCTGGTCCGTTTAGTGCACTATTACTCACCGTTTTGGCATCCCAGAGCGATTTTCCATGCTTTACAATCCCCGGGGTGCGTTTGCGTCTCTGTCATCAACACTCACAGTTTGGCCAATTCTGACGCGATTCATGAAATATTACTCATCATTTAGAGGTCCCGAAGCGATTCCATAGTGGTTGAACCCTAAGGTCCGTTTACGTGTCGGTCATCAACACTCACAGTTTTGGCCGATTCTAGCCCGTTTCATGGACTATTACTCACCGTTTTGGGGCCCCAAAGTGATTTCCACGGTTGGTTTAACCCCATGGTGCGCTTACATATCGATCATCAACAAGCGCACTTTGGGCCGATTTTGGCTCATTTCTTGCAATATTACTTAGTTTTGGGGTCCCGGAGTGATTTCCATGATTAACGAACTCCGGGGTGCGTTTACGTGTCGGTCATAAACACTCACAATTTTGGCCAATTCTCGTCCGTTTCGTGCACTATTACTCACCGTTTGGGCGTCCCAGAGCGATTTCCACGATTGACAATCCCCGGAGTGCGTTTGCGTGTCTTTCGTCAAGACTCAGAGTTTTGGCCAATTCTGACGCGATTCGTGGGCTATTACTCACCATTTAGGGGTCCCGAAGCGATTTCCATAGTTGTTGAACCCCAAGGTGCGTTTAGGTGTCGGTCATCAACACTCACTGTTTTGGGGCCCCGATGTGATTTCCACGATTAACGAACCGCGTGGTGCGTTTACATGTCGGTTATCAATA
>NW_021240330.1:0-829 GCF_002162155.2 Triticum dicoccoides | reverse complement strand
GGAAGGCCTTGCCTACAAGGGCCCGGGCTGTAGCATGGTGCCCGCCGAGTCCGGCGTGAATTTCAGCCAGGAGATTTCGCCCTTCCTCTTCGGAGATACACCTTTGAAGGACTCCGGTTATGCTTTTCTTATAAAGTTCTCCCTCATGGACCTTGTAGGCTTTAGATCGCCGAACTATGCAACGGGCCTCATTTTGGTCTTCGGGAAGTTCCTGCCTGATTAAGTAGGCTAGGAATGGTTCCGTCCACGGGGCAATTACTGCCATTATTTCGTGGGCTGAAGGTGTTATTTCATTGGCTGAGCCACCGATTGTGTCAGAATGTTCTGTGTTGGGTGGTGCAGTTGGTTCCAGGTTGTTATTTCTGGACTCCTCTTCCCATAATACGGATGGCTTAAAGAGCCATTCCAGGAAGATGTTTGGAGGGATGGCATCGCGTTTTGCGCCGATGCGTGCCAACACGTCTGCTGCCTGGTTATTATCCCGGGCTACATGGTGGAATTCGAGTCCTTCGAACCGGGCTGACATTTTTAGGACATCGTTACGGTAGGCTGCCATTTTCGGATCCTTGGCGTCAAAGTCTCCATTTACTTGGGATATTGCAAGGTTTGAATCCCCGCGCACCTCTAGGCGTTGAATACCCATGGAGATTGCCATCCGGAGGCCATGTAGAAGGGCTTCGTATTCGGCTGCATTGTTGGAGTCCATGTACATTATTTGAAGTACGTATTGGACCGCGTCTCCGGTTGGGGACGTCAAGACGACGCCAGCCCCCAAGCCAGCCAACATTTTGGAGCCGTCGAAATGCATGATCCAATTGGAGTATGCGCC
>NW_021240329.1:0-653 GCF_002162155.2 Triticum dicoccoides | reverse complement strand
TAAACAATAAATGAACCAAATAGTTATAAAAGATAACATATATACAACATCCGAATCATAGACAGGATGAGGGCCGATGGAGGCGGATACCAAAACCATCGCACTGTATAATAACAAACAATAATAAAAGTAAGAAAATTAATAAAAGTAAGTAAATTACACAAGTATCTATCTAAATCATACACGTAAGAACTTTTTTCTTTTAGAAATAAGATAAGATCAAGAGGCTCACCACGGTGGTGCCGGCGACAAGATCGGCGCGGGCGATCGACGGGGGTGAGGAGACGGGACAGGACGGACCGCCAAACCTAGACAAATCTCGAGAAAAATGAAGCTTGGACAAGGAGCTTCGAGAGGAGAAAGCTTAAGTAGTGTGGCTCGGGCATTTCATCGAAGACCTCATGTGCATAGGAGGTGAGCTAGAGCACCACAAAGCTCTCCCCTCGCCGGCCAGAAAAACAGAGCAGTGTGGAGTGCTCTGCTCGCTGGCGAGGGGGTATATATAAGCATCTCATTGGTCCCAGTTCGTGGCTGGAACCGGGACTAAAGGCCCCCCTTAGGTCCCGGTTCCAGCCACGAACCGCGACCAATAGTTGTGGGCCAGGAGCAAGGCCCATTGGTCACGGTTCGTGTCTGGAACCGGGACCAAAGGG
>NW_021240328.1:0-1120 GCF_002162155.2 Triticum dicoccoides | reverse complement strand
GGGCTGTAGCACTGGGCTAACAGGACTCCGGGGAAACCGGGCTATAGCAGGCTAGGCAGGACTCCGGAACTCTCCGCGTGACATTTCCCCGAAGGGACAGACATAGGAACGAAGTGAAACACATGCCGACCAGTCAAGTGTCCTGAGCAGTAGTGCTGGGCTAGTAGGACTCCGGTGAACCGGGCTATAGCGGACTACTATGGCTCAAGGAGCACTAGACTACATTTCCCCATAAGAGAGGCTGCCAAGGATAAACAACTAGATTGTCGGATCCCACACATACCAAGCATTTCAATCATACACACAATATGCTCGATATGTGCAAATACAACATGGCATCACAACAAAACTCTACAACTCAAGTACTTTTATTTAAAGGCTCCAGAGAGCCATACATAACATGTTCATACAGGTAGGGGTCACATGACCCAACACTCAAGTCATACAAGCATACAAGCACATGCGGAAGCAAATAGTCTGAGTACAGACACTAGAAAGCAAGAAGGCTTCTCGAAGCCTGTCTATCTACATAGGGCCCTCCATGGCCAGGATCACCACCTGGGTGGCAAGTCACTCATCGACGTCAAGATCTACATAAAACCCATCGGAGGGGGCGGTGTTGTCGTCTGAAAACAGTAATTAAGCAAACATGAGTACAAAGGTACTCAGCAAGTCTTACATCAGAACCTACTATACATGCTCATTATCAAGAAGGTGGTGGAGTTGTTGCAGCAAGCCAGCTTTGACTCTTGGCTAAGCTATCCTACGAGACTCCACTAGTAAAATAGTTGTTGCACATGAGTCCACTAATCACCAACACAATACTCCATCGGGGATCCTCCCTCGTCATCCTACGAGAGGGCCATCCTCGGTACTCACACTTATCTTGAGTCTTTTAGTAGTATCCATTAACTTGTCTATGAACTGTATAGGCAACCAAGTAGTCCTTTACCGCGGACGCGGCTATTCGAATAGATGATGTTAACCCTGCAGGGGTGTACTTCTTCATACACGCTTTCACCACTTACCGCCGTTTACACGACATGTACTCGGCAACCTTCAAGCGGAAGCCCAACGAGGGTGTCGGCCACGGCCTACCTAAACACTCAAGTCTCTAGTC
>NW_021240327.1:0-1738 GCF_002162155.2 Triticum dicoccoides | reverse complement strand
GTTTTCTCTAGGAACGCGTTGAAGTTGAGGACTACATTGGCCATTTGATCTACAAGACATATTGCAAAGATTTTAGACTAAGTTCATGATAATTAAGTTCAACTAATCAAATTATTAGTGAACTCCCACTTAGATTAGACATCCCTCTAGTCATCTAAGTATTACATGATCCGAGTTAAACTAGACCGTGTCCGATCATCACGTGAGACGGACTAGTCAACATCGGTGAACATCTTCATGTTGATCGTATCTTCTATACGACTCATGCTCGACCTTTCGGTCTTCTGTGTTCCGAGGCCATGTCTGTACATGCTAGGCTCGTCAAGTCAACCTAAGTGTTTGCATGTGTAAATCTGTCTTACACCCGTTGTATGTGAACGTCTGAATAAAACACCCGATCATCACGTGGTGTTTTGAAACAGCGAACTATCGCAACGGTGCACAGTTAGGGGGAACACTTCTTGAATTTTATTGTGAGGGATCATCTTATTTACTACCGTCGTTCTAAGTAAACAAGATGCAAAACATGATAAACATCACATGCAATCAAATAATAAATGTGACATGATATGGCCATTTTCACATAGCTCCTTTGATCTCCATCTTGGGGCTCCGTGATCATCTTGTCACCGGCTTGACACCATGATCTCCATCATCATGATCTCCATCATCGTGTCTCCATGAAGTTGCTCGCCAACTATTACTTCTACTACTATGGCTAACGCGTTTAGCAATAAAGTAAAGTAATTTACATGGCGTTTCTCGATGACACGCAGGTCATTAAAAGAATAAAGACAACTCCTATGGCTCCTGCCGGTTGTCATACTCATCGACATGCAAGTCGTGATTCCTATTACAATAGCATGAACATCTCATACATCACATATAGATCATTCATCATTCATCACAACTTTGGCCATATCATATCACAAACCACTTGCTGCAAAAACAAGTTAGACGTCCTCTAATTGTTGTTGCAAGTTTTTACGTGGCTGAATTAGGGTTCTAGCAAGAACGTTTTCTTACCTACGTTAAAGCCACAACGTGATTTGTCAACTTCTATTTACCCTTCATAAGGACCCTGTTCATCGATTCTGCTCCAACTAAAGTAGGAGAGACAGACACCCGCCAGCCACCTTATGCAACTAGTGCATGTTAGTCGGTGGAACCGGTCTCACGTAAGCGTACGTGTAAGGTTGGTCCGGGCCGCTTCATCCCACAATACCGCTGAAGCAAGAAAGGACTAGTAACGGCAAGAAAGTTGACAAATTCACGCCCACAACAAATTGTGTTCTACTCGCGCAAGAAGAACTACGCATAGACCTAGCTCATGATGCCACTGTTGGGGAACGTTGCAGAAAACAAAAATTTTCCTACTCGTTTCACCAAGATCATCTAGGAGTTCATCTAGCAACGAGTCATTGGATGCATCTACGTACCTTGTAGATCGCGAGCGGAAGCGTTCAAAGAACGGGGATGATGTAGTCGAACACGACGTGATTCGAATCACCGGAGATCCTAGCACCGAACGGACGGCACCTCCGCGTTCAACACACGTACGGAACAGCCACGTCTCCTCCTTCTTGATCCAGCAAGGGAGGGAGGAGAGGTTGAGGGAGATGGCACCAGCAGCAGCACGACGGCGTGGTGTTGATGGAGCTGCAGTACTCCGGCAGAGCTTCGCTAAGCACTATGGAGGTTGAGGAGGTGTTGGGGAGGGAGAAGGAGGCAACCAAAG
>NW_021240326.1:0-480 GCF_002162155.2 Triticum dicoccoides | reverse complement strand
TAATAACCATGAATAACAGCACTTACACGTAAGTTGGACAGGAAGATGTGAAAATGGTGTTTGTCTTCACTATAATCTTCCCATGATGAGAATATATGCATGTAGTCCCTAACAACATTGAAAGCATTGTATTTTAAACTGGGAATAACTGGAATGGGGTTCCAATCTGCAGGAATTGGCCATCTCTGCAGTTGGGATAGGTCTTCGGCCGGTGGACTTGCTGTACTTTTTGCTGGAGTGGGATTTTTCTGTGGTACGGCTGGTGCTATGGCAACTGAAATCGGTATACCTTTTGCTGGAGTGCAGGTCTTGTGTGGTGGGCCTAGTGATGTGGCTAGTGAAGTATGGGTATAGTCTGCTGGAGTCGGTCCTACGTTTTGTGTCACTGGTTGTACAACCAATATAAGTGGGGTGCTGTCTGATTTCTCCGGCACCACCATGTTTTTCAAGGACTTTACTGGTGCTCCTTCAGGTTCGGCA
>NW_021240325.1:0-392 GCF_002162155.2 Triticum dicoccoides | reverse complement strand
ACCCGCCATGATGTCATCTCATAGAACCACGGTAACCCGCCATGACATCAAGTGCATTAATTACACGCAAACCCAGAATATCTCAACAGATTCTTTTAATGAACCTCCGACAATTAAGGCGCCCTTATAGCCACATAACCATTTTTCGACCTCCTCAATTCCCACGCATGCCATCTATCCGCTGCCTTATAAATAGGGACGGGGGGGGGGGGTCCTTCTTTTCATTTTTTTACCCTGCCCCCTCGTCTTCGTCTTCCTCCTCGCGACGACCTAGCAAGACCGAGCCCCGCTGCCGCCATCTTCCTCCAGCAACCTCAACTTCGGCCGTTGCATCAACCTGAACGGACCAGAAACCTGCGGAGTGCCTCCGTTGTTGATCAACATCCGGTAGT
>NW_021240324.1:0-1376 GCF_002162155.2 Triticum dicoccoides | reverse complement strand
CTGAAGGTATAGTCCGGCCATCCGGACACCCCCTAATCTAGGACTCCCTCAGTGCTATTCTAGGGCAAAGAGTTGATAAGAAATTAAACATTATTCAATATGCTAGTAAAACCCTAGACAATGCTCAAAGAAATGCTACTACTGAAAAAGAATTCTTAGCAATTGTATTTGCTTGTGATAAGTTCAGACCTTATATTGTTGATTCTAAAGTAACTATTAACACTGATCATGCTGCTATTAAATATCTTATGGAAAAGAAAGATGCTAAACCTAGACTTATTAGATGGGTTCTATTGCTACAAGAATTTGACTTGCATATTGTTGATAGAAAGGGAGCTGGGAACCCCGTTGCAGACAACTTGTCTAGGTTAGAAAATGTGCTTGATGACCCATTAACTATTGATGATAGCTTTCCTGATGAGAAATTAAATGTCATAAATCCTTCTCATACTGCTCCATGGTATGCTGATTATGCTAATTACATTGTTGCTAAGTTTATACCACCTAGTTTCACATACCAGCAAAAGAAAAAGTTCTTCTATGATTTGAGGCATTACTTTTGGGATGACCCACATCTTTATAAAGAAGGAGTAGATGGTGTTATTAGACGTTGTGTACCTGAGCATGAACAGGAACAGATCCTACGCAAGTGTCACTCCGAAGCTTATGGAGGACACCATGCTGGAGATAGAACTGCACATAAGGTATTGCAATCTGGTTTTTATTGACCTACTCTCTTCAAGGATGCCCGTAAGTTTGTTTTATCTTGTGATGAATGTCAAAGAATTGGTAATATTAGTAGACGTCAAGAAATGCCTATGAACTATTCACTCGTTATTGAACCATTTGATGTTTGGGGCTTTGACTATATGGGACCTTTTCCTTCCTCTAATGGTTATACACATATTTTAGTTGCTGTTTATTATGTTACTAAGTGGGTAGAAGCTATTCCAACTAGTAGTGCTGATCATAACACTTCTATTAAAATGCTTAAAGAAGTTATTTTTCCAAGGTTTGGAGTCCATAGATATTTAATGACTGATGGTGGTTCACATTTTATTCATGGTGCTTTCCGTAAAATGCTTGGTAAGTATGATGTTAATCATAGAATTGCATCCCCTTATCACCCTCAGTCTAGTGGTCAAGTAGAATTGAGTAATAGAGAGGTCAAATTAATTTTGCAAAAGACTGTTAATAGGTCTAGAAAGAATTGGTCCAAGAAACTTGATGATGCATTATGGGCCTATAGAACTGCATATAAAAATCCTATGGGTATGTCTCCGTATAAAATGGTCTATGGAAAAGCATGTCACTTACCTCTCGAACTAGAACATAAGGCTTATTGGGCTATTAAAGAACTCAATTATGATTTTAAA
>NW_021240323.1:0-423 GCF_002162155.2 Triticum dicoccoides | reverse complement strand
GAGGGATTTGTAGAGGTGCCAGAGCTCGGTTTTGAAATAGAGATAAATTGTATTTTGAGCGGTATACTTTCATTGTCAACATAACAACTAAGAGATGGCGATATCTTCCATGCTAAACACATTATAGGCGGTTCCCAAACAGAATGGTAAAGTTTATACTCCCCCTTCACCAACAAGCATAAATCCATGGCTTGCTCGAAACAATGAGTGCCTCCAACATACATCAGGTCCCAGGGAGTTTTGTTTGCAATTAATTTTGATTTAGTTTGCATAAAGCATGGGACTGGGCATCCCGGTGACCAGCCATTTTCTCGTGAGTGAGGAGCGGAGTCCACTCCTCTTGAGAATAACCCGCCTAACATGGAAGATAAGGACAGCCTTTGTTGATACATGAGCTATTCGAGCATACAAAACAGAATGTTT
>NW_021240322.1:0-1119 GCF_002162155.2 Triticum dicoccoides | reverse complement strand
GTGGCATAATTTACATTAATGCAAAAAGTAACTTATGAGCACATGCATGATTCCTTGATGCCACACAATTTTGATCGGAAGGCTGTAAATAATTGAGGTGATGTGGAAGCACGCATGTGTAGACAAATCTAGTAGTGGGGGCTAGCTATTTAGGTATAGAAGATATATATAGGATCCAAACACGATGTTAAACGTCGAACTAAAATTGATGCCATAATGTGAAAAGGATATACTGCCATGTTCACTCGATTTATCCGTAAAAAATTGAAGCAAGTGTTCTACACTTCTTCCTTCTCCACTGTTCTGCACATCATAGAAGACAAGATAAGTTAATGAATGATAATTTTTTCAATAATCCAGAATGCATACAAACACTTACTTCTGATTTAGTTTGCATTTCTTGCTACGTTTAGTGTGTCCTAGCAATTTGCAAGCGCCGCACCGGGTTTTCAACTCATCAAAAGAGAATGGTCTACCATTTTTCGAGACAGGGCGGTTCTCATCTACCTTTGTTGCACCTTTGCTGGACACTTTCATAGGATCTTTAACTGCGACCATGTTGCCTTCACCATCGTCTACATATTCAACTGCACACTTACTGACGTCATTTATATTGTTGCTCAAATTTTCCTGTAGCAGATCATACTCATGACTCTTAGCTATCACAGCCTTCAAACTATCCTATAACTGATCCCACAAAGCTGGGTGTTTGCATGCCGCATGCATAGCTTCTGAAGCTAACACACTGACCTGGCTATATTTCATTCTTTCCTCTGCCCCAGTCCAACCATATCCCAACATATCCTTGCTTGTTTCGTGAACCAAACAAGAACTAAACACTTTGGTATTTCAGATATGTTCAAGTACTTCAGTACGTGGAATATGTGTTTGCAAGGTAGACCCTTTCGAATCATTCTTCTGCAGCTGCACCGTATAGGTTCTGCGGAATTTACTGCTGTATACTCCACCCAAAAACGGCTATTCCAGTTATTCTTCCAGGCCACGATGTACTGCTGTGATCCGTCTCCCTGCTTAATTTCTACAATCTCCATGCCATCAATTTTTCTAAGATCATCTTGCAACATATAGAAGTTTGCTGGAGTGAAGACGTGAGAAGCA
>NW_021240321.1:0-4694 GCF_002162155.2 Triticum dicoccoides | reverse complement strand
TGAAATCACCCCTCCAGTCCCAGATCATCAGAAGAGTTATTGGTTGGAGGAAGTTTGTCGGATCATTAGGGAAGATTTGGAGTTCCAGATAGAGGATGAGTTTGTTTATCCGATTGCGGTCGGCTGTTTGGCTTTTCGTGATGTCCAGAGTAGGGATGAAGCCATTAGGGAAGGTCCTCATGCTCTAACTGAGGATTCTTATTTCACGCTTATCCCTCATGATGAAGGAATCAACATGAGGATGCCTGCTTTTCAATATGAAGTTTGGATCTTGATGCTTGCTTTCCCTATGGACTGTATGACTGAACATTATGTTCATAAGGTGGTTTCCCATTTCGGTAAGCTGCTGGCTTGGCCTAGACCAATCGAGAATAAGGCTCGTGTACTGGTTAAATGTCACATCAAAGATATCACGGAAGTCCCTCATAGCTTGCTGGTCACCAAAGTTGGAGTGCTGCCGGGACTGGGCCGTTCCTGGTCTGTACCTGTGTATGTGTTGAATGGCCGGGACGTTGTACCTGGATTACAAGGGACTGAAGATGCTCCACCTCTTCTCAATGCATCTCCGCATCCGTACACCCTGCCATATTATACCATCATGCAGCAAGCTAGAATCGATGAGATGCAGGCTCAGCAAGCTGCCAATGAGGCTGTTTGGGGTGGCAATGACCAAGCCCAGAACTAGGTGCAAGCCAATGGTTGGAGCTCTTGGACTGTGGCACCACCTCCCTACTCAGGTTTTAGTTTCAGAACATACTTTGAATATGATGGACCGTCTCTGATGGATGGTGTGCCACAAGAGCACAACCTGGTGGACAACTTGTCTGATGTTTGGTCTGAAGTTTCTTTTGTGGAAGAGTTGGCTGACAATTTTATTAATGGGGTTCCTTCTGCGGTGCACGCCTTTGTCAGAGCTAGAGGCTCAGACGTTGCTATGTTCCTGGCCACTGACAGCGCTCTGCTTGAGTGGATGGGTGGTATGCTCAAGAGGATCTACACCCGCGCGATCTTACCGGTTCAAACTCCAAGCTCTGCCTGTTTTCCACTGAATCCATTTGCTGCTATTAGAGCTCAGCTTGATACTATGTGCTTGGCTCTGCTTGCCCGTGTGAGACCTGAATCTGATGTGTTTGGTCGTATATTCAGTTCTGCTTTCAGTGTGGGATTGGTGTTAGTTTTGTCTTCATCTTTGGAGTTTGCCAGCTTGGATTTGCCAGTTTCTGATGTGCCACTGTCTGCTGACATGAGTTTGGAGTTACATGCTGCTATGGATAATTCTGCTGACCCTTTCGGGCGCATGATGCTCAATGAGCCAGCTCAGGTAGACACTGTCTCTCTTCGCTGCAGTGCACGATCAAACAAGTATGATGGGTTCAGGGTGCCTCCACTATCTGACAAGCGTTCTACAACTTCCAAGGTCAAGCCTAGGAAAGATCCTTCGATTCCTGGTCCCTCCAATGGTGGCATCCCTAGCTCTAGGAGGCATGACAAGGTATCTGATACTGTCCCACCTCCTACTTCTATCCATGCTATTCAGTCCATTGGGACTAATATGTCTGGTGTTCATCCGAGCCAGTTAAGCGCCGGGAAGCTGCTTGCTATCCAAGGAGGCCGCAAGAATGACGTCAGTGACCCCGATGCAGCTTAAGGCGTGGAAGGTTCTTTGCTGGAATGTTCGAGGAATCAACTCAGACAAGAATCAATTGGCGCTGCATAATGCTATTAGTAGTAGTGGTTGTTCAGTTATCCGCTTACAAGAAACTAAGCGTGCTACCTTTGATCCTGCGTTTGTTAAACTATTCTGCCCCAAAATTTTTGATAAGTTTGAGTTTGTGCGAGCCCAAGGGGCTTCTGGTGGATTAATTGTGCTATGGGATAGCTCTGTTTTCTCTGGCAGTGTTTTTTGCTCTGAATTTTTTGCTCTGGGAGTTCAATTCACTTCAATGCATACTGCACAATCCTAGAAATTAGTTAATGTCTATGGGCCGTGCTCTGGGCCAGGTAGATCTGCTTTCACATCTTGGCTGTTCGATCTGGATATTCCTGATGTTGAGGATTGGCTAATCTGTGGGGATTTTAATTACATTAGAGCTCCGGATAATCGTAACAAGCCGGGGGGGGGGATGTTAATGACATGCTTACCTTTAATGATTTCATTCATTCCCAGGCGCTTGTAGAACTGTCGATTAAGGGTAGACAATACACTTGGAGCAACATGCAGAATGATCCTCTACTCGAGCAAATTGATTGGTTCTTCACCTCGTCCAATTGGACCTCAAATTATCCTAACACCACAGTGGCCCCCCTACCCAAGCCAGTGTCTGACCATACTCCTTGTATGATCTCGATTGAAACATCGGTCCCTAAGAGTAAAGTGTTTAGGTTTGAAAATTTATGGATATCCCACCCTGGTTTCTTTGAACTGGTGCAATCAACCTGGGGGAAGCGATGCTACGCTCCTAACTCTGCTCAGCTTTTGTGCAAAAAGCTTAAAAACTTAAGATATGCTCTCAAAAGGTGGAGTAAACAGATATCTAGGTTGAACTTGTGCATTGATAATTCCAACTGGGCTCTGCTGGAACTTGACAATATTGAGGACAAAAGATCTCTCACTGTACCAAAAGCTCATTTTAGGTTGATCCTCAAAAACCACCTTGTTACCCTCCTTGGATATAAATGAGAATACTGGAGAAAGAGGTACACAGTGCGCTGGTTTGCTTGTGGAGGTGACAACACCAAATTCTTTCACTCCGCTGCTTCCAAAAGATATCGTAAAAATTCTATAGCTTCACTTAAACTACAGAATGGCACGGTAGTTTCTGACCATCTAGGGAAAGCAAAGGAATTATTCGAGTGTTACAAGGGGAGATTGGGACTGAAAGGAGAGTATGAAATGAAGTTTGACTTGTCCAGAATCATCAAAAAGGTGGAGGGTCTTGAGGAGCTAACCACACCATTCACGAATGATGAGATTGACAGGGTAGTTCGTGAGATGCCATCTGACAGAGCCCCGGGCCCTGATGGTTTCAATGGTTGCTTTCTGAAATCATGTTGGCATATTATCAAAGAGGACTTCTATAGGCTCTGCAATGATTTCTATGAGGGTGTCATTGATCTTCAGAGTCTAAACTCGGGGTTTATAACCCTCATCCCCAAAACCCTATCGCTGGAGACCGCTAATGATTTCAGGCCCATCACATTACTAAACTGTTGTCTGAAACTCATTACTAAATTGTTGGCTAACCGTTTGCAGAAGTTTATACTCAAGATCATTCACAGGAATCAATACGGTTTTCTGAAAGGGAGGTCTATCCAGGACTGCTTGGCCTAGGCATTTGAATATATTCACCAATGCCAAGCATCGAGGAGAGCTTGCTGCCTCCTGAAATTGGATTTCACGAAAGCGTTTGATACCATCCAGCACGAACCGATGATTGAGATAATGAAGCATATGGGTTTCAATGAGAAGTGGTTGGGGGTGGATCAAATGTATCTTCGCCTCGGGAAGTTTGTTAGTTCTGCTCAATGGAACCCCTGGGAAACAATTTGACTGTCTTTGTGGGGTGAGGCAGGGTGATCCTCTGTCCCCGTTGATCTTTGTGCTGGCTGCTGACCTCTTACAGTCTGCGATCAATGATGCTTGTCGCTCTGGTTTGTTGCATCTGCCATTGCCCACTTCTGACCGTAACTTCCCGATAATTCAGTACGCCGATGACATGATCGCGGTGTTCCCTGCTTGTATCTCGCAAGTGCAAGTGTTGAGGTCTATTCTGGTTGACTACGCCAAATCGATGGGACTGAAGATTAACTTCCACAAGTCAACTTCGGTGCTCATAAACACTGATCCGGTGCTGGCGGGAGAGGTTGCATCCATTTTTGGCTACTCCATTGGTAGCATGCCGTTTACTTATTTGGGCCTGCCTATGGGGACCACGCGCCCAAGCGTGACTGACCTGATGCCTCTGGTCACGTTAGTTCAGAGGAGGGTGCCGGCGGCAGCTTCTCTTCTTGACTACGGCTCTAAGCTCACCTTGCTCAATTCCGTGGTTACCTCTTTGGCCATTTATGCTATGTGCTCCATCAAAATAAACCCCAAAATAATTGAGCATCTTGATAAGCTTCACATGTCCTGTCTTTGGGTGAGAAAATCAGATGATGGGATTAGAGGCAGCTCGCTGGCTGCTTGGGACATGGTATGTAAACCAAAAAACAAAGGTGGGCTGGGGATCATTGATCTCAAAACTCAAAACCAGGGGCTGTTGCTGAAACAGCTTCACAAGTTCTACAACAAAATTGATGTCCCCTGGGTTGAATTGACCTGGGACTCATACTATGTGGGCAAGATACCTCATGCTTCTGATCCTTGTGGATCCTTCTGGTGGAAAGATCTCATGCAGTTATCTGACATATACAGAGGGATCACCAGAACAAAAGTCTTGGCTGGGGACACGGTCCTGTTCTGGAAAGACAACTGGAATTCTGAAATTTTTCAGGACAAATACCCGAGAGCCTTCTCGTTTGCTAAAGAACCTGATGTGTCTGTGAGCAAACTTCTATCCTCTGGGAGGTTAGGAGAGGTGTTTCTCTTACCTCTATCACCAGAGGCAAGGAATGAGGTTGCTGGTCTGCAATTGGACACCAGGGAGACCGCTCTGACTGATGGCAGAGACATATGGTCCTGTGTTTGGGGGGGG
>NW_021240320.1:0-401 GCF_002162155.2 Triticum dicoccoides | reverse complement strand
CATTGTTACCTCAGCTACGATCTTGTGCCCTCAGCAGGATCTGGTAGATGGTCAGGCTTCTCAGCCTTTTTCATTTGTAGATGTTTGTACTCAGACATGTTAAGCTTCCGCGTGTGCTTTGACTTGTATGCTCTGAATGTTGGGTCATGAGACCCATGTTTGTAATATCTGGCTCTTCGGAGCCTAATGAATAAATACTTGAGTTGCAGAGTCATGCTGTGATTCCATGTTGTATTTGCACATATCGAGCATATTGTGTGTATGTTGTTGAAATGCTTGGTATGTGTGGGATCTGACTATCTAGTTGTTTATCCTTGGTAGCCTTTCTTACCGGGAAATGTCTCCTAGTGCTTCCACTGAGCCCTGGTAGCTTGCTACTGCTCCGTAACACTTAGGCTGGC
>NW_021240319.1:0-3986 GCF_002162155.2 Triticum dicoccoides | reverse complement strand
CTGAAGGTATAGTCCGGCCATCCGGACACCCCCTAATCTAGGACTCCCTCAGTGCTATTCTAGGGCAAAGAGTTGATAAGAAATTAAACATTATTCAATATGCTAGTAAAACCCTAGACAATGCTCAAAGAAATGCTACTACTGAAAAAGAATTCTTAGCAATTGTATTTGCTTGTGATAAGTTCAGACCTTATATTGTTGATTCTAAAGTAACTATTAACACTGATCATGCTGCTATTAAATATCTTATGGAAAAGAAAGATGCTAAACCTAGACTTATTAGATGGGTTCTATTGCTACAAGAATTTGACTTGCATATTGTTGATAGAAAGGGAGCTGGGAACCCCGTTGCAGACAACTTGTCTAGGTTAGAAAATGTGCTTGATGACCCATTAACTATTGATGATAGCTTTCCTGATGAGAAATTAAATGTCATAAATCCTTCTCATACTGCTCCATGGTATGCTGATTATGCTAATTACATTGTTGCTAAGTTTATACCACCTAGTTTCACATACCAGCAAAAGAAAAAGTTCTTCTATGATTTGAGGCATTACTTTTGGGATGACCCACATCTTTATAAAGGAGTAGATGGTGTTATTAGACGTTGTGTACCTGAGCATGAACAGGAACAGATCCTACGCAAGTGTCACTCCGAAGCTTATGGAGGACACCATGCTGGAGATAGAACTGCACATAAGGTATTGCAATCTGGTTTTTATTGACCTACTCTCTTCAAGGATGCCCGTAAGTTTGTTTTATCTTGTGATGAATGTCAAAGAATTGGTAATATTAGTAGACGTCAAGAAATGCCTATGAACTATTCACTCGTTATTGAACCATTTGATGTTTGGGGCTTTGACTATATGGGACCTTTTCCTTCCTCTAATGGTTATACACATATTTTAGTTACTGTTTATTACGTTACTAAGTGGGTAGAAGCTATTCCAACTAGTAGTGCTGATCATAACACTTCTATTAAAATGCTTAAAGAAGTTATTTTTCCAAGGTTTGGAGTCCATAGATATTTAATGACTGATGGTGGTTCACATTTTATTCATGGTGCTTTCCGTAAAATGCTTGGTAAGTATGATGTTAATCATAGAATTGCATCCCCTTATCACCCTCAGTCTAGTGGTCAAGTAGAATTGAGTAATAGAGAGGTCAAATTAATTTTGCAAAAGACTGTTAATAGGTCTAGAAAGAATTGGTCCAAGAAACTTGATGATGCATTATGGGCCTATAGAACTGCATATAAAAATCCTATGGGTATGTCTCCGTATAAAATGGTCTATGGAAAAGCATGTCACTTACCTCTCGAACTAGAACATAAGGCTTATTGGGCTATTAAAGAACTCAATTATGATTTTAAAGAATCGTCCGGATCAGTGTCAAAGCTTGCATCCACGTAACCGTTTACGATGAGCTCTTTGTCACCTCCATATACGAGAAACATATCCTCAGTCCTTTTAAGGTACTTCAGGATGTTCTTGACCGCTGTCCAGTGATCCACTCCTGGATTACTTTGGTACCTCCCTGCTAAACTTATAGCAAGGCATACATCAGGTCTGGTACACAGCATTGCATACATGATAGAGCCTATGGCTGAAGCATAGGGAACATCTTTCATTTTCTCTCTATCTTCTGCAGTGGTCGGGCATTGAGTCTGGCTCAACTTCACACCTTGTAACACAGGCAAGAACCCTTTCTTTGCTTGATCCATTTTGAACTTCTTCAAAATCTTGTCAAGGTATGTGCTTTGTGAAAGTCCAATTAAGCATCTTGATCTATCTCTATAGATCTTTATGCCTAATATGTAAGCAGCTTCACCAAGGTCTTTCATTGAAAAACTCTTATTCAAGTATCCCTTTATGGTATCTAGAAATTCTGTATCATTTCCAATCAGTAATATGTCATCCACATATAATATCAGAAATGCTACAAAGCTCCCACTCACTTTCTTGTAAATACAGGCTTCTCCGAAAGTCTGTATAAAACCAAATGCTTTGATCACACTATCAAAGCGTTTATTCCAACTCTGAGAGGCTTGCACCAGTCCATAAATGGATCGCTGGAGCTTGCACACTTTGTTAGCTCTCTTTGGATCGACAAAACCTTCCGGTTGCATCATATACAACTCTTCTTCCAGAAATCCATTCAGGAATGCAGTTTTGACATCCATCTGCCAAATTTCATAATCATAAAATGTGGCAATTGCTAACATGATTCGGCCAGACTTAAACATCGCTGCGGGTGATAAGGTCTCATCGTAGTCAACCCCTGAACTTGTTGAACCTTTTGCGACAAGTCGAGCTTTGTAGACAGTAATATTACCGTCAGCGTCAGTCTTCTTCTTGAAGATCCATTTATTTTCAATTGCTTGCCGATCATCGGGCAAGTCAACCAAAGTCCATACTTTGTTCTCATACATGGATCCCATCTCAGATTTCATGGCTTCAAGCCATTTTGCGGAATCTGGGCTCACCATCGCTTCTTCATAGTTCGTAGGTTCATCATGATCTAGCAGCATGATTTCCAGAACAGGATTACCGTACCACTCTGGTGCGGTTCTCACTCTGGTTGATCTACGAGGTTCAGTAGTATCTTGTCCTGAAGTTTCATGATCATTATCATTAGCTTCCTCACTAATTGGTGTAGGTGTCGCAGAAACAGTTTTCTGTGATGTACTACTTTGCAATAAGGGAGAAGGTACAATTACCTCATCAAGTTCTTCTTTCCTCCCACTCACATCTTTCGAGAGAAACTCCTTCTCCAGAAAGTTTCCTAATTTAGCAACAAAAGTCTTGCCTTCGGATCTGTGATAGAAGGTGTATCCAATAGTTTCCTTTGGATATCCTATGAAGACACATTTCTCCGATTTGGGTTCGAGCTTATCAAGTTGAAGCTTTTTCACATAAGCATCGCAGCCCCAAACTTTCAGAAACGACAACTTTGGTTTCTTGCCAAACCATAGTTCATAAGGCGTCGTCTCAACGGATTTCGATGGTGCCCTATTTAACGTGAATGCGGCCGTCTCTAAAGCATAACCCCAAAATGATAGCGGTAAATCAGTAAGAGACATCATAGATCGCACCATATCTAGTAAAGTACGATTACGACGTTCAGACACACCATTACGCTGTGGTGTTCCGGGTGGCGTGAGTTGCGAAACTATTCCGTATTGCTTCAAATGTACACCAAACTCGTAACTCAAATATTCTCCTCTACGATCAGATCGTAGAAACTTTATTTTCTTGTTACGATGATTTTCAACTTCACTCTGAAATTCTTTGAACTTTTCAAATGTTTCAGACTTATGTTTCATTAAGTAGATATACCCATATCTGCTTAAGTCATCTGTGAAGGTGATAAAATAACGATATCCGCCATGAGCCTCAATATTCATCGGACCACATACATCTGTATGTATGATTTCCAACAAATCTGTTGCTCTCTCCATAGTACCGGAGAACGGTGTTTTAGTCATCTTGCCCATGAGGCACGGTTCGCAAGTACCAAGTGATTCATAATCAAGTGGTTCCAAAAGTCCATCAGTATGGAGTTTCTTCATGCGCTTTACACCGATATGACCTAAACGGCAGTGCCACAAATAAGTTGCACCATCATTATCAACTCTGCATCTTTTGGCTTCAACATCATGAATATGTGTATCACTACTATCGAGATTCAATAAGAATAGACCACTCTTCAAGGGTGCATGACCATAAAATATATTACTCATATAAATAGAACAACCATTATTCTCTGATTTAAATGAATAACCGTCTCGCATTAAACAAGATCCAGATATAATGTTCATGCTCAACGCTGGCACCAAATAACAATTATTTAGGTCTAATACTAATCCCGAAGGTAGATGTAGAGGTAGCGTGCCGACCGCGATCACATCGACTTTGGAACCGTTTCCCACACGCATCGTCACCTCGTCCTTAGCCAATCTTCGCTTAATCCGTAGTCCCTGTTTC
>NW_021240318.1:0-765 GCF_002162155.2 Triticum dicoccoides | reverse complement strand
CGCTTTGGTGGAAGTCGACTTTGACGATCCGACTACGAACGTGCGAGGACGTCGCGCCTTAGCAATCGCTAAACCAACTCCGAGAGGTTATTGACCACGCCGGAGCACGATCAACCTGACCACGAGGGTCTGTTTCCTGCGAGCAAACGAAGAACAAGCAAGAAACTAAGATTGCAATCTGGATATTGCGAATATAAGATGAAAGCTTTATTGATCAAGGTGGGGTTCTGTGACGCCTTTGTCTGGTCGTTGAACACAAACGAAGTACGCGAAGTTGCAGCTATGGCGAACTTTTAATCTAAACAAAACCCAAAGTCTAAACGATGCCCTAAGGGCTGTATATATGGAGGAAGAGGGGGGAATTTCGTGGCCCTTGGTGGAGGGGTCCGAAATCAACCCTATCTCTTGTTTCCCCAGACATACGGACTCTAAAAATAGCCTATACTTACGTATTTCGAAATTACATGGGCCTGGCCCAATAATAAGGTGACGCAGCACCTATAATAACCTCGGGACGAAATTTATGAAGTGGCATCTTGTATATTTCGTCCAAGGCTTCATGCGCCCATGATGGTGGCTTCAAAGTTCTGAAATCATCACTTGTAACTCCGTTCTTGTTCCCCTTGCGCATGCCATCATCTCCATGCTTGTCCTTGCTCCAATGTTCATCCTTCTCCAAGCTAGGCCCTTTATTTGTAAGCAAAACAAATGTATCCAATTTAGGCAGCATCATATTCTCATGAACATTAGAATCATTACCAAGAA
>NW_021240317.1:0-485 GCF_002162155.2 Triticum dicoccoides | reverse complement strand
CAGAGAAAGAATATTTCCCTATGAGAGCCGCACTGCTCACGACGGTGCACGACTATCTCGGTTACGGATATCTTGCGGGGCAGGTAGTCCACGGATTTTCTGGATGCGTAAGGTGCATGGATGACACAACGTATCGCCAGCTAGATAGAGATCCCGGGTCTTCGAAAACCGTGTTCATCGGACATCGAAGGTGGCTTCGCGACGATGACCCGTGGAGGAAACGCAAGGATCTGTTCGATGGTGAAACCGAACCCCGAAAACGCCCGTGTACGAGGAGCGGCGAGGAAATAGACAAGCTGTTGAAAAATTGGAAAGACTGCCCACTGCCGGGAAAGAAGCAAAAGGCGCCAGAGCCGGGAAAGAAACGAAAGGCGCCAGAGCCGCTGCTGAAGGTATGGAAAACGAGGTCTGTTTTTTGGGACTTGCCGTACTGGAAGATCCACCGTGTGCCTCACAGCCTTGATGTCATGCATATCACGAAGAAC
>NW_021240316.1:0-751 GCF_002162155.2 Triticum dicoccoides | reverse complement strand
AGTCCGTAAAAGCCCGTTGATTTCGTCCATGCGTGTAGTATTATCAATTTCTTTCTACCTACTAATGAATGATAGACACCCCGCGTGTTTGCGAAAAACATCAGCGATGTGTCAGTTAGATGCCACACAAGCTCTAGTGACAGCACCAACGGCAATGCACATAGACCACGCGGCACTACTTACATATACCTTGTCAGGACACCTAGTCCCACACACTTGTGACGTGTGAAAATACAGACACGTCACCAATAACGTATTCATGGTGGCATAAATTACCGGTGGTGTGGATTAAAAATGACGCGCCACTAATTAAGATTGAGTGCAATCATTTGTTCGTTAGTGTGTATTTATTCGTCTCTAAGTACAAGCTTGGATGAGTTGGGACAGAATGACGTTGACGTATAATGGGCTGCCTAGTCTCTTCTATAAGATCGGTCTTTTGGTTGCATTGGTTAGAGCACGCACTTCTACATGGTATCGGAGTCAAGAGGCCTTGAGTTCAAGACCCGACTGGCGTAATTAAATTGCAGTCCACTTTCCGTCCACGTTTAGGTCTGAGGGAGCCACACGTGAGAGGGAGTGTTGATGTATAATGTGCTGCCTAGTCTCTTTCATGAGATCGGTCTTTTGGTTGCATTGGCTAGAGCATGCACTTCTACAAATGAGACTTCCTAAATCCATGGGGGGTATGGGCTTTAGGGATATGACAGCGTTCAACCAAGCGTTATTGGCCAAGCAAGCTTGGAGACTT
>NW_021240315.1:0-1109 GCF_002162155.2 Triticum dicoccoides | reverse complement strand
GAACCAATCTGAGCCTTGCATAATCTTTTCTGTATTTGCTTTGTTGAATTTGCGGTTGCATCGTCGTGTCCAGTTGCTGGTCTTAGCGTCTAGTCTTTTAGAGTTTCGAGTTCTGTTCACAGGTTGTCACGTCGCCGCTGCCATATATCACCACCGCATCATCATCGTCGCTGTTGCCATATACCACCACCACATATTCACCGTCAATCCGAATCCATATACGCCACCACATATCCGCCGCCATCACGCCAATCCGAGTTCACCTGCAACATATATCCGCCACCTGTCCGTGTTCCACCAGATTCATCTTCGCCACCAGTCCGAGTTCCACCAGATTCATCTCCGCCACCAGTCCTAGTCCGAGTCCAGTAATTGTTGCATTGTTCTCGATTTCCAGATCAAGCGATACTCCGAGTCGTGATAGAGAAGGACTCCCCAACTTCCGAGCCATCCGCAGAAGAAAAATAGTTCAAATTTTAAAAAAAAAACAAAGTCTGGAAAATTCTGGCTAGGCAGTTTTTAGACCATTTGTAGACTTTTTCGAAAAAAATTTGTTGCGGAGCAAAAAAAAAGAGGAAAAAAAGTGCAAAAAAAAGAGAAAAAAAATTCAGAGTGTGCTCCTCCCTTGTTTACGTGCCGCGCCGTGCTTTTGTTGGTGTTCTAGGCTCGCGTCTCTAGCACAGTCTAGCCTAGGACCAGCACAGTACCGTCGTTGAGCGTTTATTCAACTTTGCATCTCTGAATTGATTATTGCTGACCCTTTTTGCTACCATATTATAAGCCTTCCCAGCTCCACATACATCTACGTCGTGCGTTTGACTCTCCCTGGTAATCGCTCTATCCAAGCTTTGAGAGTTTTGACTACAACGGTTGCCGATCACCGCCTGCTGCTGGGTAAGAACTGGTAAGAATTTGAGATTTGCTTGACGGATTTGTGACACCCACCACCACCACTTGTTCGTAGTCTGTAGGATCATATTCTTGTGTGTTTCTATTGCTGCTAACCATGCCAGGATCACAAGCCGACGAGATTGACTGGGAGAATTTATCGAACAAGGAGCTTCATGATAAGTTTCAGCAAATGATGACTGAACAGGTGCAAGATGTGC
>NW_021240314.1:0-3461 GCF_002162155.2 Triticum dicoccoides | reverse complement strand
ACGAACCGGTACTAATGAGAGTGGTGGCAGGATGTTGTCAGAGTGGGGCCCCTCCAGCACCTTTAGTACCGGTTCGTGCCACGAACCGGTACTAAAGGTCGTCCTATATAAACCCTTCGTCCACCAGCACTCTGTTCTTCCCCCTTTCCCCTCTCCGGCCCTCTCCTCTGTTCTTCCCTTCTTCCTCTCGAGTTCATCACAAAATTTGCCCAAAATTTGTCAAGATTTGAAGGCCCTCATCCATTCAAATGATCACAAAGGTTAGCAACTTTGTCCTTTCATCTCTCATTGCTAGATTAGCTCTTGCATTGGTTTATATAGTGATTAATTTGTGAGTTTAGTAATTTGGGAGGATATATATATGTGCTAGTATTTGATTTATATGCAATTTGAGGTCAAAAATAACACTTAGTTTGCATATGTAGGTGTGGTTTACTTAGTGCCTTCTAAATCTCCATCGTAGCCACCGTCGATCGCCCGCACCGTCCCGTCGCCGGCACCACCTTGTGGTGAGCCTCTTGTTCATGAAATTTTATATAAAAATTGATGTTTGTGTGATTTGGATATATAGTTACTCGTATAATTATCTTACCCGTAGGTTGTTTGTTATACATATAGTGCCATGGTTTTGATATCCGTCCCCGTCGGCCCTAGTCCTTGTTATGGTATGTATATTCTCTTTTAAAACTAGTTGCATTTCGTGTTTATGACAAATTATGCCCATCAAGTTGACATAGAAATTTTTTCTAGGAGGTATGTGAACCGGAAATTCCAACCGACCCTATTGCCGAGAGGTTAAATTTAGTTGAAAGAGAAAACGAGTACTTGAAAGAAAAATTGAAAAGAATTGAGGGGGAGAAGATGGAATTGGAGTTGCATGTTGCCGATGTCGTCGATGATCACAAGATCAAGATGGAGAAAATGCGCTTGAAGATTAGAAAGATTAGAAAATAT
Organism: Triticum dicoccoides; assembly: GCF_002162155.2. NCBI lineage: Eukaryota > Viridiplantae > Streptophyta > Magnoliopsida > Poales > Poaceae > Triticum > Triticum dicoccoides. Next base: position 2,507 of record NW_021240314.1, on the reverse strand, counting down.
GCCATCTATAGTGAGGCTTGGTATCATTATGCTGTTGGATCCATTGTTACCTTAGTTGCGATCTTGATCATATTTGTTGTTGCATTTAAATGCTTTAGCTAGAGAGTTATTTGTTTGTTGCATTTAAGTGTTGTATGAACTTTATGTATGAACTTGTATTAATTTGGTCTATTCGGTGTTGTGTAATGAAGATGAGCCGGCAATGGATGTACGATGACCGATGCTCTCCCCAGTTCGTTGAGGGCGTGCGTACTTTTCTGCTTGCGGCTGAGGCAAACAAGCGAGCAGATGGTTTTATGCCTTGTCCATGTGCTCGCTGTAAGAATGGTCACAATTACTCTACGTCAAAAACCATTCACGTCCACCTGTTTAAGTCCAGTTTCATGCCCCATTATAATGTTTGGACCAAGCACGGAGAAAGAGGGGTTATGATGGAAGACAATGAAGAAGAAGAGGACGACGACAGCTATCCTGGCCATGGGTTCCCTGAATACGATGATACAACAATGGGGGAAGAAGCTGAGCCGGCAATGCGGGAAGAAGCTGAAGAAGAGGCATCAGATGAGCCCATTGATGATCTAGGTCGGGCCATTGCCGATGCAAAGAGAAACTGCGCAAATGATTTGGAGAAGAAGAAGTTGCAGCGCATGTTAGAGGATCACAAAAAATTGTTGTACCCGAATTGCGTAGGTGACAAGAAAAAGCTGGGCACCACACTGGAATTGCTGCAATGGAAGGCAGAGAATGGTGTATCTGACAAGGGATTTGGAAAGTTGCTGGTAATGATAAAGGATATGCTTCCAAAGGACAACGAATTGCCCGAGAGTACGCACGAAGCAAAGAAGGCTGTCTGCCCTCTAGGGTTAGAGGTGCAGAAGATACATGCATGCCCTAATGATTGCATCCTCTACCGCGGTGAGTACGAGGATTTGAACGCTTGCCCGGTATGTGGTGCATTGCGCTATAAGATCTGCCGCGATGACCCTGGTGATGTCGAGGGCCGGCGCCCCAGGAAGAAGATTCCTGCCAAGGTGATGTGGTATGCTCCTATAATACCACGGTTGAAACGTTTATTCCAAAACAAAGAGCATGCCAAGGCGATGCGATGGCACAGAAAAGACCGTAAGAAAGACGGAAAGTTGAGAGTACCCGCTGACGGGTCGCAGTGGAGAAAAATCGAAAGAAAGTACAGGAAGGAGTTTGCAGATGACGCAAGGAGCGTATGGTTTGGTCTAAGCGCAGATGGCATTAATCCTTTTGGGGAGCAGAGCAGCAACCATAGCACCTGGCCTGTGACTCTATGTTTGTATAACCTTCCTCCTTGGTTGTGCATGAAGCGGAAGTTCATTATGATGCCAGTGCTCATCCAAGGCCCTAAGCAACCCGGCAACGACATTGATGTGTACCTAAGGCCATTAGTTGAAGAACTCTTACAACTGTGGAATGGAACAGGTGTACGTGTGTGGGATGAGCACATGGGGGAAGAATTGGACCTAAAGGCGTTGCTGTTCGAGACCATCAATGATTGGCCTGCTCTCAGTAACCTTTCAGGACAAACAAACAAGGGATACCGCGCATGCACACACTGTTTGGACGATACCGACAGTATATATTTGGCTAATAAGAATGTGTACCTGGGACATCGTCGATTTCTTCCGAGCAGGCATCCCGTAAGAAAGAAACGCAAGCATTTCAAAGGTGAGGTGAATCACCGGACGAAGCCTCGCCACCGTACTGGTGCTGATGTACATGATATGGTCAAGGATTTGAAGGTGGTCTTTGGAAAGGGTCCTGGTGGACAACCTGTTCCGAATGACGCTGACGGACGCGCACCCATGTGGAAGAAGAAATCTATATTTTGGGACCTGCCCTATTGGAAAGACCTCGAGGTCCGCTCCGCAATCGACGTGATGCACGTGACGAAGAATCTTTGTGTGACCCTGCTTGGCTTCTTGACCCTGCTTGGCTTCTTGGGCGTGACGAAGAATCTTTGTGTGACCCTGCTTGGCTGCTTGGCTTCTTGGGCGTGAATTCCCTACACTCTAAAGCTATCTCGTAGCATACTCGTATTTGCTCACATAGTGTGTCTCGTTGTGATCTCTCCAATCTATCACTCCAACTTTCAAGTACCACTGGTGGAAAAAGGGCCTTTGGTCGCGGTTCGCAACTGCCATTAGTCACGGTTGCGCAACCGCGACCGAACGGGCGCGACTAAAGGCCCCCCCTTTAGTCGCGGTTGCTTAAGAACCGCGACTAAAGGCCCGTCCACGTGGGCGCCAGGTGGCCGTCGGGGCGGAGGACCTTTAGTCGCGGTTCTTCTGGCCAACCGCGACTAAAGGCCGCCGCAGGTTTAGGGTTTTAGCCCCCCCCCCCTTAAACCTGTTTTCTGTTTAATTTGTATTGTTTTATTTCTTTTGTGCTTTATTTTAATTTTGAAGGAGTTTCATATATTCTACGGTACTACATACATGCATATGAATGTACAATTTCAAATAAATTTGAAATTA
>NW_021240313.1:0-1153 GCF_002162155.2 Triticum dicoccoides | reverse complement strand
TGTGCAATTCCTATAACAATCCCGATATAAAGATGGTAATACTCCAAGGTAGAACAGAACAAAAGCTGGATTAGCAATTTGATCTGCGGAGCACAACTTCTTTGACCCAATCCTGGATATGGAAGAGGTACTGGAGTTTGTTTCTCCTAGTCATTCTGCGATAGAATGGCTTGACGGACCACAAGAGTAATAGGCATCGATAAACGAACGCACGCATACTCTTGACTATCAATTGATAGACGAGGGTCAGAATGCAACTAAAGAGAGACAACTCAAAGGAACATATAATTTTCTGAGTTGTGGGTGCATAGATTAGTATGTCGAACCAAGTTCAACATATTTCTTCCGGATAACCCATGCAGAAAGGTAGAACTGGCAGAGTCACGATTTATGAATGGAGAACTCCTCAAGAGTAATCCTGTTGTGATATTTCAGTTCAACGAGGAACTTCTGACATAAGTAGTTCATAGTATTTGGAAGAAGGAAATACCACGAACTTCGAGGACTATCGCAAAGTTACTAATATCCTAAAGGAACTAGCAAACACTATCGACATGAAGTAAGTAGGGTGAATCTCGGGTTCAGAACCCAGGAGTAGAATACCTACAACTAAGTAGCATCACGGGATGCTTTCGAGAATAAAAGCCAGAATCATCACACTGGGACAAAAATCATGGCTAAATTACTAGATGATCCCCTAAGACACCTAGGGTCATAATACCAGCTCCAACATATATGTCAAGGTAACGGAGTACCTCAACTCACTGATTAGTGTGGTTAATCTGGCCCATGGGAACATTGAGACGGGAAGAAAGGATTTGCAATTGCATCAGACTACTTAGAAACCTGGGATGACTCGGACAGCATAACAGCTGTAAATGCTCAGAAAAGATTTGAGACATTCACAAAAATGGTGGCATAACCACTCAGAAGCACAATATCAAGGTTTCGAGATCAACAATTAACATACGGAAGTAGTAGGAACTGAACTCAAGCTTAATCCAACAATTTATAAGTCTACGGATTAGTAACACGTGATCCTGATAGATAGATGAGAAGACCTAGTTTCTTAACCCCGTAGGAAAGATAAGATGACTCAGATCAGAAGGCATAAGGTATAAGGAGTAAAAAGAGCCTTACGTTCCATCCCACA
>NW_021240312.1:0-419 GCF_002162155.2 Triticum dicoccoides | reverse complement strand
TTATTAAATTCGTGATTTTGTTTCAAATTGACGATTTTTTTCCATATTTGCGTATTGTTTTGAAATGCCGTAATTTTATAATTATTTCAATGTTTATTCGAAAAAATCAACATATATAACAAAGGCGAAATTAGATGACCAGTAAACTAACGTTCCCTTAATATAATTTCTGTGTACATCAGGAAAAATTTATACACATGTCTATTTTCTTCACACACATTGCTCATTTTCGTATATATCCGAAACGTCTTTATACACGTTCAACATTTTCCAAATACATGATTAACAATTTTTAAATATATATTTTTATGTCTATTTTTTCATAAACATTCACCACAGTGTATTCCTCGGCGGCGAGGCGACGGGCGAAGGCAAGATGACAATTTACAAATGTAACGTACATTTTTAACCTTGTTACA
>NW_021240311.1:0-628 GCF_002162155.2 Triticum dicoccoides | reverse complement strand
AATCCAAGAAATGGGCCAGAATTGGCCAAAACTGCCAGTGTTGATGACCGACACGTAAACGCACCACAGGGTTCATTAACCATGGAAACCACTCCGGGACCCCGAAATAGTGAGTGGTAGTCAATGAAACGGGCCAGAATCGGCCAAAACTGCGAGTGTTGATGACCGACACATAAACGCACCACAGGGTTCGTTAACCATGGAAACCACTCCAGGACCCCAAAACAATGAGTAATAGTCCATGAAATGGGCCACAATTGGCCAAAACTGCCAGTGTGGATGACCGACACATAAGCGGACCTTAGGGTTCAACAATTATGGAAATTGCTTCGTTACCCGAAAACAATGAGGAATAATCAAAGAAACGGGCCAGAATCGACCTAAACTGTCAGTGTTGATGACCGACACATAAACGCACCACATGGTTCGTTAACCAAGGAAACCACTTCGGGACCCCAAAACAGTGAGTAATAGTCCATGAAACGGCCCAAAATCGGCCAAAACTGCCAGTGTTGATGACCGATACGTAAGCGCACCTTGGGGTTCAACAACTATGGAAATCGCTCCGGGACCCCAAAACAGTGAGTAATAATCCAAGAAATGGGCCAGAATTGGCCAAAACTGACAG
>NW_021240310.1:0-407 GCF_002162155.2 Triticum dicoccoides | reverse complement strand
CTGTGGGTTTGGCCCGGATGTTGCTCCAAAGTGTTCCTCTGGGCCGACCTAACACAACCGGGTGGAGCGGTCCACTGGTCAAAGCCCGTCCGTGCAAAGTCAAAGGGCTAGATCCCGTGGTCAAACGCTACAGGGTTAGGCGGGACAGGGGCCCTCGGGGGGTAGCAATGCCACCGGAGCGTCGTATCGGGCCCTCATACATGCGGGGTGCTGTTGTGGCATGTCCGAAGAGGCGGCACGCGTCTCCGGGTTGTGGCCCCCCCTCACGGACGGCAATGAAACGGTAGTAGACGTTCTGCGGTAACGATGCAGCGTGAATATTATTAAATACTTGGAGCGCGATAAAATCATGAGTTTTTTACACAACGTGGGCACATGTGCTATAGGACTGATGGTAATTTTTCATA
>NW_021240309.1:0-1524 GCF_002162155.2 Triticum dicoccoides | reverse complement strand
GATCTGAGAGATAGGTGCACTAACTAGGGAGCGTGTTTGAAGGGATCACCTAGGTTGTGGACATTCCAACACAACACATGATCGACAAAATACACGTGTGTTTCTGTGTACAACATCTATCGAAGATGTCTGCTCAATGCTCCTCCGTATCGTCTCAACCCCTGCTCTGCCAACTGCAGCTGCCTCTTGGTTTCCTGGATCATTCGGATCAGTAGAAATCTATATATGCATCTTGGTTTCTCCCAGACCCTCCTCCAGTGGTTGTGGTACTATCTTGCCCACGCTCAGTTATCGATGGACGGCATGTGCCTCCTTTCTATGAATTTGTCAATTACCTCACCCTTTCTTATTGATTTCTGTAGAGCTATTTCTATGAAAGAATGTGGAAAAGCGAGAACGATGAATGATACTCACGATGGCTTGGTCCCCTTTATTCCCCGACACCCAGTCCTCCTTGACACCAAGCTGCCCTATTCCACCCGGTAGCATTATTGTGAGGTGTTTTGCCCTTTTCTGGACTTTTTAGCATGTCAGTTTTTTTCATTGATTTTCTAGAATGTCTGTCTTTTTTCTGATTAACATGTCATGTACTTATAATATATAATGAAAAAGATACATAAGATTAAAAAGGGCACACGTGATAGACGCCCTTTTTTCTTTTGCTTTTTTAGGTTTTCCAGCATTACTATCTTTTCTAAAGTGAGGTCGTTATTTAGTTTTAATATATAACCAGCACAGTGGCCCGTTCAAATGCACAGACAATATCTTTATCGTTAAATTTTTGTGTGTGTTTATGTGCACACGCGCGTGTGTGGGTTAGAATTAATAATTATTCAAACTAAGAATAAAGGCAGCATCGCTCCCTCGTCACATCACACTAAAAAGAGAAACACCTACTAGTGACAGGTCCAAAAGGTCCACCAAGGAAGGGCTATGGGCCATCACTAGTCCTCTGCCAGCAATGTAAAATTATAGTCCTGCTATTCCAAACTATAAGATGTTTTAGTTTTTGTAAAGTCAAACTTCTGTATGTTTGACCTAGTATTTAGAGAAAAACATCAATATCCAGAATACCAAATCGATATCATTAAATTCTTCATGTCACATTTTATTATTTTATATTATTTTAAATGTCTGCATTTTTTAAAAACGTGATCAACAGAAAATTATACAAAAATTTAAAATATGTCTAATATTCAGAACTTAGAGAGGCTTAAAGATCGCGGCAATTATACCACGCATCCAGCGAGACCATAGGTTTTCTCGCCGAAGCTACTAACAGTAGTCGGCCCGGCCCATTTCGTGCATAGTTAAGAAAAGAGAAGAAAAGGAGGAGAACCAGGGATTCCAAGAAGGTGTAACGGGCCTCGACCTACTTGAAGCAAGTCGAGCCGGTTATTTCGGAATTTTTTCTTTATTTTCTCCTCCTGTTTTTCCATTTGTTTCTTTAGTTTTCTTTTATTTTCCTTTTTCTTTGGTTTATTTTGTTTTTTTCGGTTTTCATTTCTTTGGTTTTCTTTGTTT
>NW_021240308.1:0-580 GCF_002162155.2 Triticum dicoccoides | reverse complement strand
GCGGCGTGGGGGCTGCGCATGATGGGAGAGAGGTGGCTAGAAGAGGAGGAGAACGTGACCCTGTCCTAAGGATGGCAGTTTTACCCATGGGCACGGGTACCCGCGGGTACCGTACCTGCATGGGTAGGGTATGGGTAGACTTTTATACCCATGGGTAGTACCCATACCCTACCCGTTAAGTCATGGATAGGGTACGATTATAGCCTTGTACCCGCGGGTATACCCATACCCTGCCCAGTTGTGAACTAATGTTAACATATTGTCAATTAGTCATGTGACTCATCTACTCCTATTGACTTATGAGTATGTTTGTGATTTTTATATTTTGAGAGTGGTCATGTACACATCTGCCTTGTTATTGAGCTGAGATAACTGATATTTTTGTCAAATGTGCTATCACTGAGTGTAAAATTGTGAACAGTTTATGTACTATTTGTTCTACCCGCTGGGTACCCAATGGGTACGGGTACCCGTCGGGTATGGGTATGGATAAAGTTTCATACCCATGGGTACGGGTATGGGCAGAATTTTGTACCTACTGACTATACGGGTATGGGTATGGCATTGCTCTACCCTGCCC
>NW_021240307.1:10484-13165 GCF_002162155.2 Triticum dicoccoides | reverse complement strand
GGGGGGGGGAATGGTGTGCAGCCGACGATGGGGAAGAGAGGAGGAAGAAGAAGAGAGGAGTAAGACGAGTGAAAGACAGGAAAGGAAGTGCATTAAATCTCAATTCTACTAGTACTACTACTAGGATATACCATTCTTCGGAGTGTAAATAGTTAAGCCGATGACATGTGGGTCTACCTCAAGAGGGCCCATATGTCAGTTAATGGAGGAGAGAGGTGCATAGTCGTATTCGCGGAAGCGTGCTCCACTATCAAACATGATGGCAGTACTGGGTAAGGCTGATTTAGTAACACCAACACGCTGGTTCAGCTTATTAATTAAGTGTCCCATCTGTTGCAGAGTGTATTGTCACTTCACCGTGAAGACTAGTTGAATAGTTCTCTCTAACCGAGATGGGGAATAATGGATCACGAAGACTTCCTATCTACAGTATCCCTATGCTTGTACGCTCAGGCCCCTCCCAATGCTCCGCCTTGTACAGGTGCTAAGGTTGCCATGTAGGCAAAAAGTCTGATGTGGCAAGGTAATTAAGAGGATAGAGATAAGTGTGGTGACCCCAGTACTAAGCGCGAGAACCTAGACAAAAGACTTAAATGGAAGAATCCCACCAATGCATGAAGAACTTTAGTTACAAAATCATTAAATAAAGTATGCTTAGCACCAACAAGTTAAGCACCTATGCATTGGGAGCTTTAGTTGCTAAAGTTTTTAATGTGCTTAGCACCCCATGTAAGCACCGATGCATTGGAAGTAGCCTCATCCTGTCCAACAAGATGAAACATTGGCCAAGGCACCCGGCGCCAATAATGTAGGAGTACTAGTACTACCTCCTTTCCGGTTTATAGGGCTCAATTAAAAAATCTCATCAACCAAGGTAGATGATGAGTGGTGGAATAATTTTTGTAGTTTGCAAAAACACTCAATTAATGCACTCGTTTTCCTCAAAAAAATATGTTTACCAATGTATTAATTTTGTGTCAAACTTTGACCTTCTACTCCCTCCATCCAGGTGAATAAATCACTTCGGTTGTGCACCGTGACCAAGGAGGGAAAAACAAGAGAACTTAATGTTTATTTGCTACTCCCTCCGTTCCTAAATATTGTCTTTTTAGACATTCAAATAGAATACAACATACGGATGTATGTAGACATATTTTAGAGTGTAGATTCACTCATTTTGCTCCGTACGTAGTCACTTGTTGAAATCTCTAGAAAGACAAATACTCCATAGGAACAGAGGGAGGCTTTTACTCCGTATTTGGGAACAGAGGGAGTATCACCATATGGAGGGAACAGAGGAAGCTTGAAATATTAACATGTCAATGGGAGGGAGTAAAAGCCTCATGCATGCATGCAGCATGCAACACTCACATGTACACATGGACGCACACAACACTCACGCACCCATGCGGCACACAACACACGATGCAACACACACGCTCACGCTCAAGTGCTCAACCCACTCCCTACGTCCGTGAAAGACTGTATATTTAGAGATTTACACATTGACCAGGGCATAATTAACGCCCAAAAGTAGCAGATTTATGTGTGCATGGGACTAGGGCTGGAATTCGAGCCGAGTCGAGCCAGCTCGGTTCACTAGTAGAAAAGGGCCTTTTGTCCTGGTTCTAGAGGGCCTTTAGTCCCGGTTCTGGAACCATGACTAAAGGGACGTTACTAAAGGTCCCCCCTTTAGTCCCGGTTCTTATACGAACCGGGACTAAAGGCCCTCCATGTGGAGGCTGCCTGGAGGTCCACCTTTAGTACCGGTTGGTAACACTAACCGGTACTAAAGGTTTTTTTTTTGTTTTTTTTGTTTTTTTTTATTTTTATTAAATATTTTCCTGATTTTCAAATTTCTGAATTATTTTAACCTCTAATCTCTAATCACCCCTCATCACGGCTCAATTTAATCTCTAATCATCCCCAATTATTCCAAATCATCTAACTTCCCAGACGGTCACCCATCCTCCCACTCCCCTAGCCTGAGCACGCTTAACTTCCGGGTTCTATTCTCCCTCGTTTCCAAGTCTGCACTTGTTGTTTTCCTAACAATAGTAAGATGTCAATCCTATTAACCCTCCGGAGTTTAGCTTGAGCATGAAGTCACACATTTCACTGTTTGAGTTTGAAACTATTGTTCTAAAAAACAATAATTATTTAGTAACACTAATATTTCTTGAATAAGTAGTTTGACCATTGTTTGACCACAGTTTGATCAGATTTGACCAAAATTCAAAAAAACTGAAATAATTATTTAGTAACACTAATATTCTTGAATAATTATTTAGTAACACTAATACTTCTTGAATAAGTAGATTGACCATAGTTTGACCAGATTCAACGAAAATTAAAAAAATTGAAATTTGAGAATAACTTTTTTTCCTTTTGGAATTTGAGGATTCTACAAATTTGCAAACAGGCCGTAGGCGGTCAGAATCAGATGCGAATTTTTGTGCTGAACATTTTGATATATTATACGTTTTTTCTGACATCGTATGCAAAAGTTATAGCCGTTTTACATTTTCCCTATACTTTTTGCAAAACATGTCCAAATTTAAGTTTTTAAATTTTCCTAACTAGTAGATGTAGTAACATAACTACATCTCGAAGGATTTTAACTTTTGAAGTTTTTATCGTTTTCCTTTGCTTTATACAAAACTGAAAAGGCGATACACGCG
>NW_021240307.1:5554-9335 GCF_002162155.2 Triticum dicoccoides | reverse complement strand
AGGATTTGAAAATTGCACCATTAGTACCGGTTCATGGCATGAACCGGTACTAAAGGTCTAACCTTTTGTACCGGTTGGTGCCACGAACCGGTACTAATGCCTCAACCCCATTAGTACCGGTTCGTGGCACGAACCGGTACTAAAGGTTAGACCTTTAGTACTGGTTTGTGCCACGAACCGGCACTAATGGGCGTCGCACCCTTTAGTCCCGGTTCGTGGCACCAACCGGGACTAAAGGTCCCATTTGAACCGGGAGTAATGCCTATACGGTGCCCTAGCCGCTCGAACCGGGACTAATGCTCACATTAGTCCCGGTTCGTAATGCAACCGGTACTAATGCTCTTTTCTGGCCGAACCAAAGCCCTGTTATCTACTAGTGGTTCGATTCGCTAGAGCTCGCTTCGTTAACGAGCTAGCTTGACTCGACTCGTTATTATAACGAGCTCACATCCAAGATTTGCTCGGCTCGTATAACTCGCGAGCTGGCTCGTTTAGCTTGTTAAGTTCGTTAAAGATATGAACATAAAACCCTCAAGTATTATAAAAATGATTATGTATATATTAAACATATATATCACTAAACAATAGTAATTTCCTTGTAACGCATGAGTCTCGTAGGCGGCTGGGCCTTCAACGGCTAGGCCTTGCGTTGCCCACCTGGGACATAGGTGGTGAATGGCTTTTTTTGTATTGGGAGTGGCTGATCTTTTGTACCGAGCCTAACAAGTTACACGAGTACTCGTGAGATTGGCTTGTTTAACTTGGTCTATAAATGATCTCAAACTAAAGCTCAGCTCAACTCGTTATTCTTCGAGTTTGAGTCGATTCGAGCCGAGTCACGAGCTACTCGTTTAGCTCGCGAGCTTCGAGCTTTTTTTCCAGCCCTACATGGGACCATTGAGAGAAGAAGATTAAATGAAGGTTGTTGCATGCTGTAATTAAGAAGAGACATGTAGCCTATAGCTAGAGCACAAGTTGGTGCATTAGTCAATCAATGTCGACTTTAGATTAAAGGCTAAATGCATTGGAAGTGTAGATGTACACTCTTTGTTTTTTAGCCGATGTACACTCTTTGTTGGACGACCGAGGGAGTACACGTTCATGCACTCACATACACAGCAAGGGTGGTTCGCGCGCAAGGGTTGGACCCCTGCCGCGCCTGCGTAAAGTTTTGTTTAACTGATTTCTTTGCTCTGCCAACTGACAGGTGGGACCTAGAAACCAGGTGACAATTTAACCAGTCAACTAAGTGCCACGTCAACTATGTGCCGGTCAGTAGGGTGCAATATGGTGCTCTACGATGAGCTAGTGATCATATAATCACCGCAAAACTATATATAGTGACCGTAAAGAGTGTATTGTTACATACGTTGACCGCCTGTGTATTTTTCTCGTTTCAAATTAAGCCATATTAACCGGAAAGGACTAGTACTAGTACTGCTTTGATGTGTCCCGTCAACTCGCCGAACAAGGAGAAGCTTGCTTACTATGCCTCTCCCTCGCCCACGCGTGCGGTGGCTTACAGGACAAGGAGAGGGTTTTGACTACAACGCCCTCTCCCTCTCGCTCGGCCTCACCCTCACGGTGGACGTGCAGCTGTTCAATCGGTGTCAGATTGCGAGAAGCATATTGTACTATAGTATCATCATTATTGGACCTTCCGAAGAGGCGAAGAGCCAAGTGCAAGGTTCACACGAGTACGAACTGTTGAACCTCCCAAGGAGGCAAAGAGCCAAGCGCAAGGTTTTATAGGAGTTGTCGTCCTAGTAGGAGTATACTACAACTATAACGAACAATGCTACCGTATGATGCCACCACGTCACCTATATCCAAAGTTGTGCCACCTTTTTTTTCTCAAAGAGCGTGTTGGAGCCCGTGCAACAACCACACAAGTTGCACATACACATAACACATTTACTAGTAATAAATTCTAAAGGACAAATGCCAGTATGGCACACAAGTTCATCTCCAATTCATGTGATAAATTTGTCCACGACTAGTATACATATATTCACAGCGCTACCATTCACAATTTACCATACCCCACTTACACGTTATAGATGGGCTACATGTCCTCCTCCAGGTTCCAGTCCCATGTGTTCTTCATGGATGGCACGATCCATAGCGGTGGGCAACGGGAATCATTGTCGCAGCTTTCTAGTCCGGTTCCACATGATGGAGACTCATACAAGCTGAAGCAGCATAAATCAGGGATAGCGTGTCCCAGCATGTCGTTCATACGGTGGTGTGCACTAAAGACACAATCATGCTTCATGAACGGCAGGCCTCCGGTGTCGTGCACGGAAGGTGACATCTGCTTCACAATGGGGTAGCTGTCCCCAATGAAAAGCGAGTACTCTCCAAGAGTGTTCCTCGGCACCCACGTAGCATCACGGGGGTCGAACTCGGCGCCGTTCATCTGGTACATGCGGCATCTCAGATCTGGACACATGGTGACGTACACAATCAAGGTCCATACATAACAATGTTGTGCTCAAATATGGCGGTCAGTAATACTGTGCAGCAAATAGTACTACTCTGGTATAGAGGAAGTAAAATAACAGGCTTATTATATATAGCCACTCTTGGCTACATGGATGAGATAGTAAGACATGGAAAAACAAAAGTGGTGGCAGCTAGTGGGTTCAAGTCTTCAAGGGCCTAGCTAGCTATACGCGTCCTCCAAGGTAAAAAGTACTCCTACTAGTACTAGTAAGTAGTACGACAACAAAAGAGAAGGCAAGAGGGTTAAAAAATATAATACTAAATGGAATACCTGGGTAGATGGTGATGGTCCGATCGTGGTAGATTGTGTGACCATGTTGCACATCAGTGGTACCATGGGTAACGACTACTAAGATAGTTGATCCCAATATGCCAAAGTAAGCTACAAGGTTCCAGGTTAGACCGAATCGCGGATGCAAATGCACATCCAGGATCGGCAATCTTATTTTGATCAGGGGATGACTGGTCCATGCAAAATAATGGAGTACCGTTAGGGATGCAAATGATGGTTCGTGCATTCCGTTTGTAATCTCCCTTACTGTAGGATGGCAACCATATGAAACAAGTCCCCTGGCTTGTCACCGCGAAGATGCGACCTAGATGGCGCATGGCGTCTTCGAACGTGTAGGGGTACAAATCTGCCGCGGCCAACATGCACCAGCCTCTGCCGTTACTGCCTCTTGCATTGATGGCAATCCTTATGTCGAACACCACGATGAGATAGTAATCGTCATAGCCGCGTCGCTTTGTCAGCGAGTCCGCAATTGCTATCTTCTTCAATCTCATGTAGGCATCATCATACGTATTCAAGCGCAGCCAGTCCGGAAGGCCGATCCCAATGGTTGAGAAGGGGTCTACGGGAACGTCCGCACTGTTGTTGATGTTGTGCAAAATGGTGGTGGTATCCGGCTAGAGGTATGCAAGCCAATCTTCGTTGGCACCGACCTAGACCTATATATAAGATGGTGGGCAGCGGGAAATTACGGGATGGAAATGGAATAACTAAGTACTACATGATCAAACTCCATGACTGACCTGCTCATCGGACAAAATTCGACTACCTCTCAACGTCGGCAACTCTAGCGGAGTCAACGTGCAACCATGGCCAGGGAGCGGTGGACTGTTCGAAGGATTGTCCCATAGAAGAACCTTCTCCTCGAGGACGCATGGAAGACAAACAAGCATGGCCTTTTCCCAAGCCTGTTTAAGCACCGTCTTGAAAAAGTTGGTGCAGGAAGCACCGAGTCTTGCGGCGGTGAGGACGTCGGAGCAGCGT
>NW_021240307.1:4407-5144 GCF_002162155.2 Triticum dicoccoides | reverse complement strand
CGATTTCTCCCAGAGGATCGTCGTCCATCTCCCAGCCCCGACAAGGAGGAGAACCGCCTGGCGAATCCATGGGAGCAGCGACGAACTGCCTTCTCTTCGTGGGGAGGGGAACTGGCGAGGAGGAGATAAGAGTGTAGTAACTGCAGGGCCTCGTCCCTTCCAACTGTACCTCCTCAATCGTTCCCTAGCGAAGGGGTGAGGCTATTATTTACTACGTACTCGTACTGTAGTAGTACTAGTAGTACTACATTATCAACTAGTAGTCGATGTAGTACTATACTTCTAGTATAGTGCACCAGTTTTGAACTCTTGAATCTCAGGGCCAAGGAGCCACAGTTGGAAGTGGTGGGTAGTACTGTTCTCTAGAACCATCGCTGTACTATTAATGCAGGAAAGTACACCTACGTAGTGGGTACTCTCGATGCTCTATTCAAGCGCGTAGCTGGCCTACTCAGCCGCTCCTCTCAAACACACACTAGCAGCCTATTTATCAGCAATGGTTACTGCGGGGCAGAACATTTGAGTTATTTGATACAACGAGACTAGGCTTTTTGCTTCCATTTGTGGAGGTGTAATGGATCTCGTCGAACTTTGTTAGTATTTCCTTCTTTATGAATGAGATGAGGCAAAGCTTTTGCCTCCATTTCAAAAAAATCACATAAAGAGGAATTTCTTTTATAGAGCCGATAATGGAGCGAAGTCCATGCGTGCAATGCCACAAGCACAATTCCCAATGC
>NW_021240307.1:0-2092 GCF_002162155.2 Triticum dicoccoides | reverse complement strand
GAGAGAGAGAGAGAGAGAGAGAGAGAGAGAGAGAGAGAGAGAGAGAGTGATATTTCTAGAGACTGAGGCAATGATAAGAGATTCTTCGTGTCAATGTGTGTGGAGGATAGAGAGACATGTACATGGGGCTTTGTGTTGTGTAACATGGAGACACATAGACAAAATCAGAGAGTGAGTGTGTGAGATACACATGCGGACATTGCGAGAGATGTGTGAGTTAGAGAGATGGAGAATTTTGGTGTGCATCTGAGCTAGAGAGGGGGGATATATACATATATAGAGCTATAGAGAATATGCAAGGGTGTGTGTGTCTTAAAAGAAGGATCCAGATAGCTAGATGGGTGTTTGTGCGTGTCTGTGTGTGTTTGTGCGCGCGTTTGTGTGTGAGAGGGAGTGTGTGTACGTGGAGTAGAGAGACCACTAATGATGTAAACCTAGTATAAGGTAAGGGAAATGGTGTGACATGTGTGTCAAAGTGAGACAAAGGCATGTGTAGTAGCGGGATAGCATGGGTGCGGGCATGGAGCAGACTATTTGGAAGAGACATCGAGTGTGTGTGGGAGAGGGGTGTGAGAGCGAGCAAGAGAGAGAGAGAGCGAGCGAGCGAGCGAGCGAGCGAGAGAGAGAGAGAGAGAGAGAGAGAGAGAGAGAGAGAGAGAGAGAGAGAGAGAGAGAGTGTCGGATTCCTGGCTCCACAAAACCCTTAAGATTCGAACACAGGGGCGTGATGAAGATCTCTCCCACTACACGTCTACCTAGCACCTCGCTCTTCTCCTGGTGGTGGGAATGGAAGGCAAGCAAGCAAACGATTAGAGCACACAAGAGTTTACCCAGGTTCAGGCCACCTTGCGGTGTAAAACCCTACGTCCTGCTTTAGTGGATTGGCCTCGCGAGGGCTCGAGTATGAACAAGTACAGTGGTTTCCTGAGCTCAGGAGGCGAGCTCAAGAGGGGTGAGGAGGCACATGTTCTTGCTTCTTTGCTATGCTAAGTCCCAATGGGTTGGTCGATCCCCCCTCTATGATGGGAACCCTAGATACTTATATAGGCGGCCAGGGTCCTCTTCCCCCGAAATGTTTAGGCGTGAAGGGAATCCCACAACGGCCATTTGAGCGGGAACACAAGGACGCTCCTATCCTGACAAAAGGTGGTCTTCACCTGCAAAGAGGGCAAGCGGTGACGCGGTGGTGGGCTCGGCGATGACATCCTTCCTGCCGTCCTTGCGGTCTTCGGTCTTGTTGCACCAAAGGGGAAACCTTTGTCTCGCCCCTCAGGAACCTGCGCCTGTGCGGTCTCCTTTGCACCGATATGGAAACTGCGCCCGCTGGCACGCGCTTGCACGGTTCGTCATGGTTTGCGTCACTGCCTCCTCCTAAGGCAGCCCTTGCCTTGAGATCTCCGCCCTCCCGAAGCAGCCTAGCTAAGGCCACTCTTGGGAGAGGTCTTGGTCGCCCCTCCGGAGCAGCCTAGGTGAGGCCGCTCCCTGAGGAGGTCTTGGTCATTCTCCTCGCTAGGGCTGGCCCCCTCGCGAGGGTCTTAAGCAGCTGGTCGATCAGCTGGGCCCTACCGGGCCGTACTAGGAATGCGACATGGGCCGCAGATAGGCAAGTCTGGGTACCCTGGTTCCCAGTACACCGACAGTAGCCCCCGGGCCCAAGGCGCACGCGGAGTTGGCTTCTGGGCGAAGCCTAGTCGAGGAAGAAGCGCTGCGGGCCCCAAAGACCGCGGGCCAGGCTGGCGCGTGACGATTGGATAGGATGTGGCGACTCCACTCCCCACGCAGCCTTGGTAATCATGTGACTAGACGACTCCCTGGCGCGGGTGACGCGGCCATCATGGCCATGACCAATCGATGGTTGGCCTTCCTCACCCTATAAATGAGGCCCGGGGGGGGGGGGGAAGCCCCCAGGCCATCTTCAAGCCAGCGCCACCATCCTCTCTCCTTCCTTTGTTCCCTTTCGCCCCAAGATTTTCATGGCGCCACTAAGGAAGTCCTCCGCTGCAGAGAGGGGCAAGGGTGTGAAGGAGCTGGTCTCGCCGCCGCCGAAGAGGGGCCGCGGGCGTCCCGCAAGCATGCCGCCACGGCCGTGACG
>NW_021240306.1:0-397 GCF_002162155.2 Triticum dicoccoides | reverse complement strand
GCTTGGCTCAACAAAATGACGACGTGTCTAGCGCAGGTCGGCAGTCGTGGAGCAATATTGCCGGACTGGTTTGACACCAGCATAATGTTGAAGATCATGTTCAAAAGATCTTAAAGTTAGTGGGATGTGTTCGGAAACAAAACACAATACCCCATACAAAACTTCCTTCAAAAAGGATGTCCGAAATCCCGTTCATAAAAAAGACGAACTCGGGTCGGATTCGTTTTCGCGCAGAAAATAGATCCAAAAAGTGATGCACTAATCGGAAGTTTTCCGGAGTTTGGACGGTCGGATCGAGCTGAATTTTTGGCAGGTGGTAGATAAGGGAATTTCGCAGCAAATCAACGGTTGGATCCTCCAAAGAACATCCAAGCTAGACGCTGCATACCACGCTCTA
>NW_021240305.1:0-1388 GCF_002162155.2 Triticum dicoccoides | reverse complement strand
GGGGGGGGGATGATGGACCACATACACGTCAAGAAAGAAACGACCATTGGCCAGACACTTAACAGTAGACGCCTTTAGTACAAGTGCATGGAAGTCCTCGCAATGGATGTAAGTGGGTAGACCACTAGCCGAGCAGCCAATAAGAAAAGCCTGAAATTATAGGAAATAATCGGCAACGCACATTTACGATAAATGAGCAACGACTAATGGCAATACAGAGACAACATGATAAACGTGATCAAAAGGCCCGAAGATAAAACCATAAAAGTAACAATCTTCTCTCACCAAAAAACAAGTGAGACAGACATGCCATCATCACATAACCAATATTTTTTCCTTCGCATAAAGAGTCCGAGAATAATATGCACTGCATCTTTTTGTGAGAGGGATTGCAGCAAAGAAGTAATAAGAAGTCAAAAACAATTATGGATGACATATAGTATAGATAAAACATTATACTTAACTAATATTTCAACATCTCCATATTGCATTAGTTGTCAATCCATCAATGAATATATAAGGTGAAGGAAAACGCGGCTAAATTTTGGAACAAATAGAAAACTGACACATGTATGCACATATTTCTCTTATGTAATAAATGATGTAACTCTTTTGACTGTGAAATAAAATACCGATAGGCTTTCAAAAAAAATGTACATGTTTCTCTTGTATGTCTGTGAATGACCAATCCTTCCATATATGTACATCCACCGACATCCCTATATAGTACCATAACGAGTTCCACTGGACTGATAGCAAGTAATTTGCTAGAGAATGGATTGAACCAAATAGCACTATGGAAAGAATTTGAATGGAATTATAGGAAAAGCCTGAAATTATAGGAAATAATCAGCAACGCACATTTACGATAAATGAGCAACGACTAATGGCAATACAAAGACAACATGATAAACGTGATCAAAAGGCCCAAAGATAAAACCATAAAAGTAACAATCTTCTCTCACCAAAAAACAAGTGAGACAGACATGCCATCATCACATAACCAATATTTTTTCCTTCGCATAAAGAGTCCGAGAATAATATGCACTGCATCTTAACTAATATTTCAACATCTCCATATTGCATTAGTTGTCAATCCATCAATGAATATATAAGGTGAAGGAAAACGCGGCTAAATTTTGGAACAAATAGAAAACTGACACATGTATGCACATATTTCTCTTATGTAATAAATGATGTAACTCTTTTGACTGTGAAATAAAATACCGATAGGCTTTCAAAAAAATGTACATGTTTCTCTTGTATGTCTGTGAATGACCAATCCTTCCATATATGTACATCCACCGACATCCCTATATAGTACCATAACGGGTTCCACTGGACCGATAGCAAGTAATTTTCTAGAGAATGGATTGAACCAAATATCA
>NW_021240304.1:0-2524 GCF_002162155.2 Triticum dicoccoides | reverse complement strand
GAACTCTGAATATAGTCGTCCAATATATCGATCTTTACGTCTCGACCATTTCGAGACTCCTCGTCATGTCCCCGATCTCATCCGGGACTCCGAACTTCTTAGGTACATCAAAACTCATAAACTCATAATATAACTGTCATCGAAACCTTAAGCGTGCGGACCCTACGTGTTCGAGAACTATGTAGACATGACCTATAACTATTCTTTGTCAATAACCAATAGCGGAACCTGGATGCCCATATTGGTTCCTACTTATTCTACGAAGATCTTTATCGGTCAAACAGCATAACAACATACGTTGTTCCCTTTGTCATCGGTATGTTACTTGCCCGAGATTTGATCGTCGGTATCCAATACCTAGTTCAATTTCGTTACCGGCAAGTCTCTTTACTCGTTACATAATGCATTATCCCGCAACTAACTCATTAGTCACATTGCTTGCAAGGCTTATAGTGATGTGCATTACCGAGAGGGCCCAGAGATACCTCTCCGACAATCGGAGTGACAAAACCTAATCTCGGAATAAGCCAACCCAACATGTACCTTTGGAGACACCTGTAGTACTCCTTTATAATCACCCAGTTACGTTGTGACGTTTGGTAGCACCCAAAGTGTTCCTCCGGTAAACGGGAGTTGCATAATCTCATAGTTACAGGAACATGTATAAGTCATGAAGAAAGCAACAGCAACATACTAAACGATCAAGTGCTAGGCTAACAGAATGGGTCATGTCAATCACATCATTCTCCTAATGATGTGATCCCGTTAATCAAATGACAACTCTTTTGTCCATGGCTAGGAAACTTAACCATCTTTGATTCAACGAGCTAGTCAAGTAGAGGCATACTAGTGACAGTATGTTTGTCTATGTATTCACACATGTATTATGTTTCCGGTTAATACAATTCTAGCATGAATAATAAACATTTATCATGATATAAGGAAATAAATAATAACTTTATTATTGCCTCTAGGGCATATTTCCTTCAGTCTCCCACTTGCACTAGAGTCAATAATCTAGTTCACATCGCCATGTGATTTAACACTAATATTCACATCTGTATGTGATTAATACCCATAGTTCACATCGTCATGTGATCAACACCCAAAGGGATTACTAGAGTCAATAATCTAGTTCACATCCCTATGTGATTAACACCCAAAGAGTACTAAGGTATGATCATGTTTTGCTTGTGAGAGAAGCTTAATCAACGGGTCTGTCACATTCAGAGCCGTATGTATTTTGCAAACATTCTATGTCTTCAATGCTCTGCATGGAGCTACTCTAGCTTAATTGCTCCCACTTTCAATATGTATCCAGTTTGAGACTTAGGGTCATCTGGATCAGTGTAAAAGTTTGCACCGATGTAACTTTCACAACAAACTCTTTTATCACCTCCATAATCGAGAAACATCTCCTTAGTCCTCACTAAGGATATTATTGACCGCTGTCCAGTGATCTACTATTAGATCAAAATTGTATTCCTTTGTCAAACTCAGAGCAAGGTATACAATAGGTCTGGTTCACAGCATAGCATACTTTATAGAACCTATGACTGAGGCATAGGGAATGACTTTTCATTCTCTTTCTATTTTCTGCCATGGTCGGGTCTTGAGTCTTACTCAACTTCACACCTTTGCATCACAGGCAAGAACTCCTTCTCTGACTGTTCTATTTTGAACTATTTCAAAAATTTATCAAGGTATGTACTCATTGAAAAATCTTATCAAGTGTCTTGATCTATCTATATAGGTCTTGACACTCAATGTGTAAGCAGCTTCACCGAGGTCTTTCATTGAAAAACTTTTATTCAAGTATCCCTTTATGCTATCCAGAAATTCTATATAATTTCTGATCAACAATATGTCATCTACATATAGTATCAGAAATGCTACAGAGCTCCCACTCACTTTCTTGTAAATACAGGCTTCTCCAAAAGTCTGTATAAAACCATATGCTTTGATCACACTATCAAAGCGTTTATTCCAACTCCGAGATGCTTGCACCAGTCCATAAATGGATCGCTGGAGCTTGCACACTTTGTTAGCACCTTTTGGATCAACAAAACCTTCTGGCTGCATCATATACAACTCTTCTTCTAGAAATCCATTCAAGAATGCAGTTTTGACATCCATTTGCCAAATTTCATAATCATAAAATGCAGCAATTGCTAACATGATTCGGACAGACTTAAGCATCGCTACGGGTGAGAAAGTCTCATCGTAGTCAACCCCTTGAACTTGTCAAAAACCTTTTTGCAACAAGTCGAGCTTTATAGACAGTTACATTACCATCAGCGTCAGTCTTCTTCTTAAAGATCCATTTATTCTTAATGGCTTGCCGATCATCGGGCAAGTCAACCAAAGTCCATACTTTGTTTTCATACATGGATTCCATCTCAGATTTCATGGCCTCTAGCCATTTTGCGGTATCTGGGCTCATCATCGCTTCCTCATAGTTCGTAGGTTCGTCATGGTCAAGTAACATGACTTCCAGAATAGGATTACCGTACCACTCTGGTGC
>NW_021240303.1:0-1502 GCF_002162155.2 Triticum dicoccoides | reverse complement strand
TCCCCACGCCGGCGACCAACGTGATGGAAAATAAGATAGGGGAGATCAAACCGCTCCTGAACCCTTGGGTTCGTTGCAATGATGTTATTTGTTGAGCCAAGAATGGACTTGAACGAACCTGCCATGCTAGCTGAGGTGATGACGTCGCACCGATCAATGAGTTCCTCCACCACATCATCTTTCAGATCGGGGCAAGAATAACGGGGTCATTTCTGGCCTATTCCCTCCATGGAGAAGACGATCGAACAATGGCAGAAGGAAGGGCAAAGGCAAATGGAGGGAGGAAGAGCGTGCGACAGCAGTTCCAAATCAAGAAGGAAAGGCGAAGAGGCGGTGGATGGTTGCCATGGTACATGAAGAGGCTAGTGGGGAGCGAACGGTCGCCATAGAGAGGTCACACACTAACGACAAGGCCGTCCTCTGAGACCTAGCGCCCGTGCGGGATGGCCTCCATCACCCACACGAGGGAAGCCACTTCGCACCCCACACGGTTGGTCCGCCACGCCGCTAAGAGCAAGTACTACAATAGTGGGCTTATAGCCTGCTTACATGGCAATTTTGCCTATGTGGAGGAGAGACACATGAAGGATTCCTGCAACAAGGGAAAGCGTGCCTGGCACTCGGCCTAGATGGAGAAACTCGACAAAGCTCACGTCGTGTACGCGGCCAAGGAGGCGTACACGTGCTACGACATGTACAGGCGGATCGTTGACATGAGGAAGTGCCTCCTTCCCCAAAACAGACAGGGATCCAGCCGGAAGTAGAGCAATGGCAAGCGTTGTCGCAACAAGAAGTAGATGATTAGATCCTCATTTCTCCTAGTTTAGTATGCATGTAATTGCTTACTTTGTTGTGTGAAAATGTTATGTGTGTAGTCACTTGTGTAATTGTATGCTAAATTTGGTTATGCAATGCTATCTTTTTAAGTATATATGTTGATGCTCTGTAGACAGAGCAAATCACATCGCACACGGACTAAACAAGGGAACCCGTCGGTGGTGATTTCATCAATCACTAACAATTGTATACCAGCAATCGTTTGCTCACAACACACATGGCTTGTTGACAGGAATCTTCTGTGTTGTTATCGGTCTTCCCACACATTTATGATTACAGACTGTTTGCCGCGTATCACACACATCTTGTTAAGTTAAACCGTTTCTATTCTCTTAGCTCAACGCAAATAGTTCATCCGAGTGAACTGCATGCCGTATATCGCACACACCTTCATCTGGCTGCCCGTTTCTCTTGTTCCGCCTCATCACAAACAGTTCATCCGAGTGAACCGTATGCTCTACATCACACACACCTGCATCTGGCAGCCCGTTTCTTTTGTTCCTCATCATCGCAAACAATTAATTGAACTAAACCATATGCCCTAAATCGCACACGCAACAAAAATCTGAACCGTATTTGATGCATCCGTCATCGCAAATGTTTTGCACCTTTTTTGACTTTTTTTACAACATCATTTGCTATTATTGCATCGCACATAGTTTCGT
>NW_021240302.1:0-1783 GCF_002162155.2 Triticum dicoccoides | reverse complement strand
ACCATTTCAAGAGGAATGCATTCGTTCATTTTGTTCAGATATGAAGACTATATGTTGCAATTTTCATTCCGTTGGATTCAGCTTCAATATTTATCTGTCAATGTGCTAATGGTGGTCAACCTCTTCAGGATGGCTCCTCCAACGCGCACGACTCCGAATCCTGATCCGCCACCACCTCCACCTCCTCCGGAGGCATGGCAAGTTGTGATGGCTGCAACCAATGCAAACACACAGCTGATCATGCAAATTCTTCAAGAGCGCAATCAAGGCAGTCAAGGGAATCAAGGCAGCAATCAGAGTCACTTTGCTACACTCAACCAGTTCCTTGCTAATGGGCCAAAGACTTTCAGCAATTGTGTTGAGGCAACCGATGCCGACGATTGGCTTGTGGATCTGTGCAAGCATTTCGAGTGCAGTAACATCTGGCCTGAGGACTTTGTTAAGTTCGCTTCCTTCCAACTCAAATATCAAGCTGCAGAATGGTTCCAGCAGTACAAGGACTCCATAGGTGGACGTGTTATCACTTGGGATGATTTCCGTCGAGATTTCCGAGCTCATCATATTCCGCAGAGCGTGGTTGAAAGCAAGCGTGAGGAATTCTGCAATCTGAAGCAAGGCTCTTTGTCTGTCTATGACTACAACAAGTTGTTTCAGAAGCTCGCCCGCTTTGCCAAGCAGGACGTCCCTGATGAGAAGAACATGATATACCAGTTCAGGGGTGGTCTCAGAGAAGAAATTCAGCTAGCTCTTGTCCTCTTCGAGCCCTTGAGATACGATGAGTTCTACAACATGGCACTGAAGCAAGAGGCTGCTCAGTTGAGGTGTGATGCTTCCAAGAAGCGAGTCAGAGATGTTACTCCTTCTTCCTCTACTCAAGTGGCCAAGCAGCAGAAGTATTGACTTCCTCCTCCTCCGTTCCGTCAGCCGTACAAAGGTGGCAGTGGTTCTTACCACCCACCCAACCCTGGCTTTCAGAACAAGACTTCGTCTCAAGCTCCAAGATCGAGTGCTCCGTATCACCGTCCGCTTTCAGAGGTCACGTGCAACAAGTGCCAACAGAAGGGTCACTATGCCAACAAGTGTTTCAACTAGAGGCGTCTTCCTCCTCCTCCTCCTGTCAGATCGGCAAGTACAGCTGTGGTCAAGCATAACCCCAAGCATGCCAAGGTCAATTTGATGAATGCAGCTCAGGCAGAGGACTCGTCAGATGTGATCATGGGTAACTTTCCAGTTAACTCTCGCCTAATGTTTTGTTCCACTCTTGCTGCCCTAGTTTCCGTCATATCGGTGTTATGTTCCCGGATTTTGCGTTCCTCACGCGGTTGGGTTATAATGGGAACCCCTTGACAGTCTGCCTTGAATAAAACTTCTCCAGCAATGCCCAACCTTGGTTTTACCATTTGCCACCTAGCCTTTTCCCTTGGGTTTCACGGACTCAAGGGTCATCTTATTTTAACCCCCCCGGGCCAGTGCTCCTCTGAGTGTTGGTCCAACCTAGAGCACCGTGCGGGGCCGTCCCTTGGCAACTTGGGTTACGTTGGCTCCCGTACGCTTAGCTTATCTGGTGTGCCCTGAGAACGAGATATGTGCAGCTCCTATCGGGATTTGTCGGCACAGCGGGCGGTGTTGCTGGACTTGTTTTACCATTGTCGGAGTTGTCTTGAATTACCGAGATACCGAGTCTGATCGGAACATCTTGGGAGGAGGTCTATTCCTTCGTTGACCGTGAGAGCTTGTCATGGGCTAAGTTGGGACTCCCCTGCAGGGATTGAACTTTCGAAAG
>NW_021240301.1:0-436 GCF_002162155.2 Triticum dicoccoides | reverse complement strand
GTCTCTCTTGGGGGGAAGGGAGGGGGTGGGTGGTGCGCTCGGCCGAATCCGTTCGGGGGAACCGAGCGAGAAGACAGGGAAGGGTGCGGGGGGTCGGCGGCGGCGGTGGAGCGGGGGAGGGTGCGGGTGGTCGTCGGCGGCGGTGGAGCGGGGGAGGGTGCGGGGGGTGCTCGGTGGCGAGGGGGATCTGGCGAGGGGGGATAGCGATCGAGATGGAGGGGGATCGAGATCGAGTGTCCTCATGAATATTCAATATTTATCATCAAATTTTAAAAAATATTCATGAATTTGAAAAGTGCCCATGAATGAAATTTAAAAATATTCATGAGTTCAAAAAATATTAACAAATTCAATACTTTTTGTGAATTAGAAATTCAATATCATAATAAACATAAATAAATATTCATGAGGACACTAGCTAGAACAGAAGAAAAAA
>NW_021240300.1:0-462 GCF_002162155.2 Triticum dicoccoides | reverse complement strand
TAATTTGTTCACCCACCGTAGAATACTTATGCTCTTGAGAGAAGCCACTAGTGAAACCTATGGCACCCGGGTCTCTTTCTCATCATATCAATCTCCATCACTTTATTATTGCTTTGCTTTTACTTTGCTTTTACTTTTTACTTTGCATCTCTATACCAAAAATACCAAAAATATTATTTATCATCTCTATCATATCTCACTTTCGTAAGTGACCATGAAGGGATTGACAACCCCTAAGCGCGTTGGTTGCGTTGAGCTATTGTTTTGTGTAGGTACGAGGGACTCACGCGTAGCCTCCTACTGGATTGATACCTTGGTTCTCAAAAACTGAGGGAAATACTTACGCTACTTTGCTGCATCATCCTCTCCTCTTCGGGGAAATCCAACGCAGTGCTCAAGAGGTAGCAGCGACCTATCCGCGAACACTTTTATCACAGATTAGTCCCTGATCTCCAAACAATC
>NW_021240299.1:0-575 GCF_002162155.2 Triticum dicoccoides | reverse complement strand
AAAAAAAAACTGAAAAAAAAATTACTGCCTCTGCCCCACACTAGATGCTATTACATCGAATATCCTCACATATTGGATGTATAACACCTTATATTATGGGGCAGAGGGATTATTTTTTAGCGGGTAAAAAAATTGGGCCAATCCAGTAGTGCTACCACCTGCACATGAGGTCAACAGTTTGGCACAAAGGGCGCCAAATAGGGGAGCTCCTATTCAACGTGTAAAATGCTTAACAGCGAGCAATAGCGAACATCACGCCCATGGTGGGTCGGCATATTGCACGACTTTGATTTCTTGAAGCTTACCAATTTGGAGCCTTTGCACCAAAACTCGCGACTGTTTAAATTTAAATTGATCCAGATTTTCAAAAAATCCGAAAATTTAAAAACGTACAAGAATTTAAGAAATACCCCAAAAAATAAAAAATTGTCTTGGATTTAAAAATATTCTCAAATTCAAATTATGTTGTTGTAAATATTCACGAATTGAAACAAGATCACACATTTGGAAAATTGTTCATGAATTTGAGGAAATGTTCATGAATTAAAAAAGTCCAGGAATACCGAAAGTGTTAA
>NW_021240298.1:0-653 GCF_002162155.2 Triticum dicoccoides | reverse complement strand
ACCTCGTGGGCACCAAATCACCTTCTCCTCGAAAGCTCCCTTCTCTTGAGCCGTGAAACCTTAGCCCCTCCTCCATGGCGCCCCCACCGCACCAATTTCACAGCCACCCTCCTCCCTAATGTTGGAGATGTTGTCCATTTGCCGTCGTGCACTGGGCCGTGTGCCTCTTACTCCGTGTTGCTGGAGCTGCCTCGATGACGGCCGCGTGAACCATACCAGAGCTGATTCACCCCCGTCGTTGTTCACGGTGCCGGAGCGGCTCCAACTTCGGATCCGTCCAAAGTCCCGACACTGCTTCCCGGTAGCCGTCGACCGTCACGACATCGTCATTTCCCTACTGCCGGTCGCCACCGCAACCGCGCCGGCCTCATCGACTCGGCAGCTGGACCTGTCTACTTCACCATGCTGCCAGATAGGTCGCACCCTCATCTCAAATCACTTTATTTAGGCGTCAGTTGTCTGAATTTTTATTCTGGGCCAATCGATTCCCAATGGGAAGCAGCACCCCTTGAGGCGGCGGAGCTCCTAGGCTGCCGGTTGGCTGGTGTCTAACGTAAGGGTGTGGGGCTGCAAGTTCACCGTGGAAGCAGCGCTTAGATGGCTATCTTAGAGTTGTATGGGTTGAAGGTATTGCCGCCGCCGGATCTGGATGA
>NW_021240297.1:0-628 GCF_002162155.2 Triticum dicoccoides | reverse complement strand
CAACATTCAGGTGGTGGTGTTGGGTTCGAAACCCTGCATAGCCAATTTTCCTTTTATCCTTTTCATGGGCCCACAAGTCAACAAAAAGAGAGGGGAGTTGACAAACGGGTTAGGGGTATTTTTGTCATCTACCTTCAAGTAGTGAAAATTTTTAGTGGCAAAACCGAGTAGTGTTATACAACCGATGACAAAACTGATAAAAACCCCTTTAGAAATTTTAAATGGACTATCACATGCGAATGTATGTGGACATATTGTAGAACAAAAGACTTCCGTAGTTCAGTTGGTTAGCCCGCGCAACGTTCAGGTGGTGCTGTTGGGTTAGAAGCCCTGCATAGCCAATTTTCCTTTTATCTTTTCATGGGCCCACAAGTCAACAAAAAGAGAGGGGAGTTACAAACGGGTTAGGGGTATTTTTGTCATCTACCTTCAAGTAGTGAAAATTTTTAGTGGCAAAACCGAGTAGTGTTATACAACCGATGACAAAACTGATAAAAACCCTTTTAGAAATTTTAAATGGACTATCACATGCGAATGTATGTGGACATATTGTAGAACAAAAGACTTCCGTAGTTCAGTTGGTTAGCCCGCGCAACGTTCAGGTGGTGCTGTTGGGTTAGAAGCCCTG
>NW_021240296.1:0-1024 GCF_002162155.2 Triticum dicoccoides | reverse complement strand
TGTCCCTTCGGGGAAATGTCACGCTTTGAGTACCGGAGTCCTGTTAGCCCGCTACAGCCCGGTTTACCGGAGTCCTGCTAGCCCAGTGCTACAGCCCGGACCCACTTGCTGATGACCGACACGTTCGAAGCTGGGTCATGGATGCCTGTCCCTGTAAGTCTGTGCCACTTTGGGTTTACGACTAGTCATGTCAGCCCGGGCTCTTTATCATATGGATGCTAGCGACACTATCATATACGTGAGCCAAAAGGCGCAAACGGTCCCGGGCAAAGGTAAGGCGACACCCGTGGGGATACCGTGCGTGAGGCCGCAAAGTGATATGAGGTGTTACCGACTAGATCGATGTGACATCGAGTCGGGGTCCTGACAGCGTTGGCATCAGAGCCGGACTGCCTGTAGGTTCTCCAAGCCAAACTGGTCGATGTTGAGTCTAGAAATTCTTTAGTTATATGTAGGGGAATTGATTGTGGGATGGAACGTAAGGCTCTTTTTACTCCTTTATCTCATGACATTCTGATCTGAGTCAGTACATTCTTCCACCGGGGGTTAAGGAATTAGGATCTATTCTCTCTATCAGGATCACGTGTTACCAATCAGTAGTACCTTATAAGTTTGATGGTTACAAGCCTAGTTCAGTTCTACTACCACATTATGTTGTTAGAATGGATTCAGAACTTTGATATGATGATGTTGAGTGTGTACGAAATCCTTTGTCAAATGTCTCAAAATCCTTCTTGAGCATTTACAGCTGTTATGCTGCCGAAATTTTGCTAGAAATTCTAATGCCTTTGCATTATGATTGTGCTTTCAGATGGCCACTCGCGACCCTAATCAAGTGGTTCGCCTGACTCGATGCCTAGATGTACCCGGCCATACTGCCAAGTTGGTCAGGGTAATGACTGAGGCTGGATACCGCTGGTATCCTGAGTACACGGTCGAAGAGCAATTCCGAGACTTTAATCAAAGCCAGTATCTCTGCACTGTCAGGATATTTCCATCTTATCCTGGATCCACCGAGCCTCTT
>NW_021240295.1:0-879 GCF_002162155.2 Triticum dicoccoides | reverse complement strand
TTTCAATAACATACACACAATATGCTCGATATGTGCAAACACAACATGGCATCACAACATGACTCTACGACTCAAGTAATTTATTCAATAGGCTCCGAGGAGCGAGATATTACAAACATGAGTCTCATGACCCAACATTCAGAGCATACAAATCAAAGCACAAGCGGAAGCTATCATGTCTGAGTACAGACATCTATAAATGAAAAAGGCTGAGAAGCCTGACTATCTATCAGATCCTGCCGAGGGCACAAGATCGTAGCTGAGGTAACAAGCTAAACGTCGAAGTCCACGTGGAACTACTAGTGAGAGTGAAGTCTCTCTGCAAAAACATAAAATAGGCAAACGTGAGTACAAATGTACCCAGCAAGACTTACATCAGAACTAACTACATATGCATCATTATCAACAAAGGGGATGGTGGGGTTTAACTACAGCAAGCCAGCTTTGACTCGGTGGCTATCCTAAACTACGACTGCAATGTAACTCTTTTGAGGTGGCGCACACGAGTCCACATATTCACCATATCAATACACCACTATGGATCCGCTCCCGTCTCCCTCCGAGAACGCCATCCATAGCACTCACGCTTATCTTTCGTATTTTAGAGTATCCACTTTCACTTGTCTATGAACTGATATAAGCAACCCAGAAGTCCTTTTCCGCGGACACGGCTATTCGAATAGATGATGTTAACCCTGCAGGGGTGTACTTCTTCATACATGTTTCCACCACTTAGCGTCTGCACACGATATGTGCTCGGCAGACTTCAAGCAAAAGCCGACGTGGGTGTAGACCACGACCTACCTAAACACTCAAGTCTCTAGTCCAGGTTTATCGCCTATTCGGGTTCCATCCATGAGGAGATCCGGCCGGAGTTTC
>NW_021240294.1:0-1099 GCF_002162155.2 Triticum dicoccoides | reverse complement strand
GCCTCCTCCGGACGCCTCCGCTCCAGAAGCAGGCGACCCTGAAGTGTTGTCGCGGAGGGCCTCTCCGAGTCCGGTGAAGCCAGAAGATAATCCCATTGATCCCCGAAGCTCCCAATGTCCGGCTCCCGAAGAGAGCAGATAAAAGAGTCCGGCACCATCTAGTGTGCGATCGGATGTTCTGAGGGAGTTGGTGGGGTAAGCGGCCATCTCAGATGAACACCGTGTGCTGATTAATACGGTGATGGAGAGAATATCATCCGCCGAAAGCAGATTGCATGAAGCTTTTATGAGTCTACTGGCAGGCTTTGAGGTACGTAAAATAATGCATGATAGTCCTGCACATGCTAGGTGTGCCCTGTGTAGATAGTAGCCCCTGAGACTCTGGTTATCGTCGGAAACGACGACGAACAGAGGATCATATTCCCAGGTAATAACCGTACTGCCTCTATGTGCAGGTGATGGAAGCTCCAGTGGCTAGCCGGACTAGCGAGTTTGCCCATTTAGAACGGCACCTGGATGCGGCAAACACCGACATCGAGCTTGTTAACAAAAGGCTTGACGAGGCACAGGGTAAGTGTCATTATCTGGTAAACGCCACAATAGGAAGAGCAGCATGATGCCAGTATCTTTAATATGTTGTGACTGCAGATGGAGCTGCCACTGTTGAAGCCTTGCGGGCAGAACTTGCCCGAGCCAAGGAACAAGTGAGGTTGGGTAATGCGGCTACTGTGAAGGCGGCCGAAGAGTTGCAAGCCGAGAAGGCCGGACATGGCGAGACCCGAGACAAGATGGCCAAGATGGCTATAGAATTAAAAGCCACCGCCAACCGTTGACAGGTTCTTGAAAAAGAAAACCAAGCGAAGGCATCGGACCTTGAAAAGGCTGCTGCGACAAAAAAGGATCTCCGCTCTGCTATGAGGGCAAAGAAGGAGGAGCTGCGGGAAGCCGGGGATATTGTAGCTGGGAAATCCTTTATGTTGCGGAGGAAATTCGGAGATCCACGGTATGCCCCTCTGGATCGGCTGTGGAGTTCGGAGGATGTGTATATGGATTTGGCGGTGAGTGCTGCCGATGCGGCCAAGTACTTCTAGGGTCAGAC
>NW_021240293.1:0-940 GCF_002162155.2 Triticum dicoccoides | reverse complement strand
GGCGTGTCTGCTTCCCGTAACCGACGAGTACACGGACAGCCGCATCGTCATGATCAAGCGTGCCAAGAAGGTCTAGATGTTGTACTTTATCTGTTTATAAGCACCTTTATCATCTGAGTGTTTCATGCATTAGCCTATGTGTCGTAATTATCTGTTTTGTCTGAAATATTTCTTTTAAGAACCCATTAACCTGATTGCTTTTTTAGTGGCTATTTGCTTATGTATGTAAACTAGTTCACTTGTCCGGAAAAAAACTAGTTCACTCGGCTGTCGTGCTTTGAATCTCCTTCCTCCCAATATATTCCCCTCCTTAGGTGGACCCAGTAGGTCTTTGAATTTTCTCCCACTTTCTTTTTCAATGTAAACTGAGTTTTCTCCCAGTACTTTCCCCTAGAACCAACTCAAGTGTCCCACGTCTAGCCTAAAAAATAATAATGCCCCATGTACTATTAACTCGTCAAATTAAAATGATATTTTATTTCGTAAGTTGAAAGTTCTTACAAAATAATAATAATAATTGTTTATATATAACTTGGCAAGTTAACTCCTAGTGATTGCGTACATAAGCTTGCAAAGATTTTACTGACGTGCAATCATGTGTTTATGTTTTTATAACATTTCTCCGTCTAGCCCAACATGATATTTTCACCCAGCCCAGCAAGTCCGCGGATTTCGAGAAAATTGCAAATGGGATTTAAACGGGCTGCATAGATGCTACATCATTGTTTCACCTAGCCCACCAAATGGACTAAAAAACAAATGGACTGGCTGACATGTGGGCCAGTAGGTCGAAGCCTAAGAAGGTGTTGGATTTACATCCAACGGCCGGGATTCTTCTTCAATCTCTCGTCTTCTTCCCTCAGCGCTGCCGGAACCGCCTGCTCCAGCCTTTGGCGTCCAGCGGCATTGTTTTGTGCTCCTCAGCAAAATGCTACCCCGC
>NW_021240292.1:0-1614 GCF_002162155.2 Triticum dicoccoides | reverse complement strand
TGGGGGGGGTAGAGTTTGAAAATTGCCCTATAGTGCCGGTTTGTGTCACAAACCGGTACTATAGGTCAGACCCCTTTAGTACCGGTTCATGGCACGAACCGGTACTAAAGGTTAGACCTTTAGTACCGGTTCGTGCCACGAACCGGTACTAAAGGTGATCGTGGGGCCCCGGCCTGACGCCAGCCTGCCACAACCCCTTTAGTACCGGTTCGTGGCACGAACCGGTACTAAAGGTTCAATACGAACCGGCATTAATGCAAATCCGTTCGAACCGGCACTAATGGTACCATTAGTACCGGGCCAAAATCAAACCGGCACTAATGTGCTTCACGTTTAACCCTTTTTCTACTAGTGTAGTAACACAAAAAAGCAGGGTACTGTCATGCGAAAAGTATCAAGAAGATTAGAAACAAACAGAAAAATAAGAATAGAAATATAAAGAGCAACCAGGGGACTCACCTGTGCCCTATGGCATGTCCATTCCCTCACAAAATAGATCCCACTGGCTAAAGTACTTGCAGTTCCTGCCTCAAACGTGGCTATCTGGCTGAGATTTAAATAATATAAGAGGGGATTGAGTTGACAAGATGCATGCATATTGTAGGGATTCTTCTCATCATACATGGAGGCGGGGCCGCTGGGGACATGTGAGATTCCAGTGCAATGAAGGTGGAGAAGATGAAGAGGAAGAGTATAGCCTGAAGGTGTTGTATCTGTCTTGACGACATTGACGATGCGGGCGTGCCGCATGGCCGACCTGGCGAGCCTCCTGCCCATCCAGGTTCCACTGCATGCGCGCCGGCCGAGACCTACTCTTTGTTTCGCCGGGTGGAGCGACCAATCCTGCACGATCGGAGACGGCGGCGGCGTCGCACGGGCGAAGAAGAAGACATCGATCGCACGCATGGCCGAGCAGCGTGAAGACTCCCTCAACGGCGGCGGAGAGGTTCTTGTCCGATTGGATGAAGAGATCGCTTTTGACGGTGTCAGCCGTGGAATACCATGAAGGCATGCCAGTATCCCAAGCGGTCCGTGCTCCCGCACACGGCAGCGTGGACGTCGGCGGCGAGCACGTTCGCTGCGCCGGCGAGCGACGTGAACAGACGCTGGGCCACGTCTTTGTTCGTATCAAGGTGTCGTATTTGCGGAATTTTTTTGAAAGGATTTTTGGGAGGAATATCCAAGATGGTCTAGCTTTATTTTTTTGGTTTTCTACCTTGATTAGCGGAAGCAGTAACTACCTGATGCATGCGACCCTGTTCTCTCGCGTGGTAAGCTTCCGCCGATTGCTCCGCATGCATGGTACTTTCTCTTTTTTAAACGCCTAATTTATTCTCCACGGGGTGTTTGTTTCCTAGTTTATAGGATACGAACGGGATGCGGGGCATGGAGCGCTTGAAGCAGAGTTTTCGTCCGCCTGGACAAATCGCTAAACACAGTTTTGATGGGGTTAGTATATAATCTTAACAGTTAGATTAAATTAAGTGACCCTGATCGTGCGGCTGTAATTGATTCGTGTTTCTGTGTGTACGTGAGGTTGGGTGCCCTTAGCAATGAATATGTTTGCTTGTTTAATAATAGTAGAGATGATCGACACTTGCACAACTCTATGCA
>NW_021240291.1:0-1076 GCF_002162155.2 Triticum dicoccoides | reverse complement strand
GGTGAGAAAGTCTCATCGTAGTCAACCCCTTGAACTTGTCGATAACCCTTAGCGACAAGCCGAGCTTTATAGATGGTCACATTACCATCCGCGTTTGTCTTCCTCTTAAAGATCCATTTATTTTCTATGGCTCGCCGCTCAACGGGCAAGTCAGTCAAAGTCCATACTTTGTTTTCATACATGGATCCTATCTCGGATTTCATGGCTTCCAGCCATTTGTCGGAATCCGGGCCCGCCATCGCTTCTTCATAGTTCGAAGGTTCACCATTGTCTAACAGCATGATTTCCAAGACAGGGTTGCCGTACCACTCTGGTGCGGAACGTGTCCTTGTGGACCTTCGAATTTCAGTAGGGGCTTGATCAGAAGTATTTTGATCATTTTCATTAACTTCCTCTCTAATCGGTGCAGGCACCTCAGGAACATTTTCTTGAGTTGCGCCATTTTCCGGTTCAAGAGGTAATACTTCATCAAGCTCTACTTTCCTCCCACTCACTTCTTTCGAGAGAAACTCTTTCTCCAGAAAGGACCCATTCTTGGCAACAAAGATCTTGCCTTCGGATCTGAGGTAGAAGGTGTACCCAATAGTTTGTTTTGGGTATCCTATGAAGACGCATTTTTTCGATTTGGGTTCGAGCTTTTCAGGTTGAAGTTTCTTGACATAAGCATCGCATCCCCAAACTTTTAGAAACGACAGCTTAGGTTTCTTCCCAAACCATAATTCATACGGTGTCGTCTCAACGGATTTCGACGGAGCCCTATTTAAAGTGAATGCGGCAGTCTCTAAAGCATAGCCCCAAAAAGAAAGCGGTAAATTGGTAAGAGACATCATAGATCGCACCATATCTAACAGAGTGCGATTACGACGTTCGGACACACCATTACGCTGAGGTGTTCCAGGCGGCGTGAGTTGTGAAACTATTCCACATTTTCTTAAGTGTGCCCCAAACTCGTGACTCAAGTATTCTCCTCCACGATCTGATCGCAGAAACTTGATTTTCCTGTCACGTTGATTTTCAACCTCACTCTAAAATTCCTTGAACTTTTCAAAGGTTTCAGACTTGTGTTTCATTAAGTA
>NW_021240290.1:0-600 GCF_002162155.2 Triticum dicoccoides | reverse complement strand
CAAGCATGGTGTCCTACATGAAACCAAAAGACTAATCTCTCTAAAATAATTTTCTCTCGAGCATGTAAAGAGATAATTAAAAGAAAAGAACACATATGTATCATCAGTACAGAGGGAGATCTGTTTACAAAAACGCATGAAAATAGTGATACAACCCTGTATCGACATCTATGACAGACCATATAGAGAACTGAATAATAAAAATGGATAATAGATTAATGATTTTGGATTCCGTACATAACTACCAATTCGAGCAACAGACACACCTAGCTAGGCTAGTAGACAGTGATGAAAATCTAAGAGGTGTTGTGACCATACCTGGGACATTAAGTGCGAGCTTGATTGGTTTGCAGACGTGAAGCACAGAGATGAAACAAAATTGGGCGCTATTTGAGGCATAAAGAGAGGGTTGATCGTCATTCCACAAGGAGCACCTGGAATGTTCATCTCCGAGAGGTTGCACAAGCAGCTCCTGAATGACGAGAAGGGGTCGTTGTTCAGAGAAGCCAAACTCCTCTTGCATCTTGTACGAGGCGATGAGCACATCATGCTGTGCTGCCGTTATGTTGGTGGCCTTTTTCTTCTCGTGCTTTGCCTCTT
>NW_021240289.1:0-405 GCF_002162155.2 Triticum dicoccoides | reverse complement strand
CCAGATTTTTCCACGGCCTTCTAGATGTGGTGGGGAGGAGATAAGTCTAATTGTGAGAGACAAGGAGTTGTTTGTAAATAGGGAACAAGTGCGGGCATCTTTTTGCAAAAATGGAGAAGCTTGGTTTGTATGCGTCAGATCTAGATCCAACGGCTATTGGTGAAAGATGGGAGGCACAACATCACCAACTCAGGACATGTTTGATTCGCAGGATTTTGAAAAGGCAGGAATAGGACACGGCAATATTACAAGTTTCAAACTAATATTACAAATGTTAGGAGTAATGCTGCACCTAGGAAGAGGGAATTACTAGGAAGTTTACATAAGAACTTTCGTAACTTTAGGTGGATGCAGCATGATCGTACAAACTAAAATCCACTGCCCTGACAAGTCACTAATGGGCAA
>NW_021240288.1:0-734 GCF_002162155.2 Triticum dicoccoides | reverse complement strand
ATAACTGCACCCTATCGGATATGATGCATACCATGATGTCTCTTATCGAATTACCATGATAGTTTATGGGTTAGGCATTAGAGACAACCACATTCACTTTAAAAGGGGCACCGCGTAATTCCGATGAGATGACACCGTTTAGAGAAACCTAAGCTGTCATTTCTTAAAAGTTTGGGGCTGTGACGCTTATGTGAAAAAGTTTCAGGCTGATAAGCTCAAACCCAAAGCGGATAAATGCATCTTCATAGGACACCCAAAACAGTTGGGTATACCTCCTGTCTCAGATCTGAAAGCAATAAGGGATTGTTTCTAGAATCGGGTCCTTTCTCGAGGAAAAATTTCTCTCGAAAGAATTGAGTGGGAGGATGGTGGAGACTTGATAAGGTTGTTGAACCGTCTCTTCAACTAGTGTGTGGCAGGGCACAGGAAGTTGTTCCTATGGCACCTGCACCAATTGAAGTGGAAGCTTATGATAGTGATCATGAAACTTCAGATCAAGTCACTACCAAACCTCGTGGGATGACAAGGATGCGTACTACTCAGAGTGGTACGTAATCCTGTCTTGGAAGTCATGTTGCTAGACAACAATGAACCTACGAGCCATGGAGAAGCGATGGTGGGCCCGGATTCCGAAAAATGGCTCGAGGCCATAAAATCCGAGAGAGGATCCATGTATGGAAACAAAGTGTAGACTTTGACAGAACAGCTCGATGGTCGTGAGGCTGTTGAGTACA
>NW_021240287.1:0-405 GCF_002162155.2 Triticum dicoccoides | reverse complement strand
CGCACTTGCTTGAAATATAATCAACTTAGTTGGTTGTGATCTTGTTCTTTGAGTGAACTATGGTTTAATCAAATGCATTTGGTATTAAAAGAGCAAACATAAACTCCCCTAAAGCCACACAGTAAATTGTACACAGAGTAACCAGGACCTTCGAATTAAGTCAACTTAAATGCATCCTACTGCTAATATTACATCAATGGGGTAACAATCAGACGAACGTTTGAGATCAATTGTTCTGCCTCGCAGACGCCGTGGTCTGCGAACAGAGCGCTTCGCGTCCCCTAATCCCCGCGGCCCCGCCCGCAATATGTGGATCAATTCCATCCGACTCGGTGCCTCGCCGCCTGTCAGAAAAGAAAAATCAGTGCCTCCCGACCCTTCTCTCGCCGAGCACAACAACCATGG
>NW_021240286.1:0-423 GCF_002162155.2 Triticum dicoccoides | reverse complement strand
GGTGCTCCGTCGGAGGGGAAATCGACCATGGAGGGTCTCTACATCATCTCCAAGGCCTCTATGATGAGTTGTGAGTAGTTTACCACAGACCTTCGGGTCCATAGTTATTAGCTTGATGGCTTCTTCTCTCTCTTTGAATCTCAATACAAAGTTCTCCTCAATCTTCTTGGAGATCTATTCGATGTAACTCCTTTTGCGGTGTGTTTGTCAAGATCCGATGAATTGTGGGTTTATGATCAAGTTTATCTATGAGAAATATTTGAATCTCCTCTGAATTCTTTTATGTGCAATTAAGTTATCTTTGCAAGTCTCTTCGAATTATCAGTTTGGTTTGGCCTACTATATTGATCTTTCTTGCAATGGGAGAAGTGCTTAGCTTTGGGTTCAATCTTGCGGTGTCCTTTCCCAGTGACAGCAAGGGCA
>NW_021240285.1:0-800 GCF_002162155.2 Triticum dicoccoides | reverse complement strand
GCCCTATAGCAGGCTCGTGGCCCAAACGAGCGCCTCCCATATCAATCCACAACAGGAAAAATCCCAATTCATTCGCTCCAGCCTCCAATCTAGTTCGCTCCTAACCTAGCCGCCGCTAGACAGACCGACACAACACTTCCTCGCGCCCTCGTTGGAGGGCGGTCGCCGGGCTTCAAGCGAACGAAAGGACAAGAAGATGAAGATCCAACCCTGGGTGTAGACTGCGTGGGAGGCAGCGGCGGTAGCACGGGCATGGCATCGAGCTTGCGCAAACGGACAGTCGCAGCTTACAAGAGTAGCATGCACAACGAGCAGGTACATCACATCCCTGATTATATCTAATTCAACTCTTCAATTTCTGGCCAAAAGTTAAACCTGTCGGTGTTGTAAAACTGTTTGTACGTAGGGAATCTATGAGAAAATGAAACCAATTTCTACTTATTTTATAACTCCCCCAATCAATACTGAACTGATTGAATCTGATGTATCTAATCAAGTTTCCGATGGAAACATCCAAGCTCATGTTGTTCTTGAGCTTGAAGTGTCTAATGAACAGACTGCTAATGAAGGATTTGATGCAAACATTTTACATGCTCCTGGTGATGAACATATAGTGTCTAGTGAGGGATCTAATGCAAGCATTTTGCAAGCTCCCATTGAAGGATTTAGTGTCTAATGATGATCTGCTATGTTGAGAGAGACATAGAGATTTGCAGGCATTGATGACAAGCAAATTATAGTGCATTTTCATGGCTTGAGGAAACATCGAGGCCATCTACCAGAAAGTCCCCATATGATGA